>NC_140792.1:10362807-10655307 GCF_037176805.1 Vigna unguiculata
AAATTGTGTGTACAAACTTCACCCGTACAAACTTCACCCTAACGCTGGTTTTGTGGGGTTGAGTTAGGCTTAAAGTTCACTCCTTACATGGTATTAGAGCTATTGTTTAAAAAAGTCTATCTTAGCAAGATTTCTTGAATATTCTATTTCACATGCTATCGGACTGTTAATAGACCACCCTTTCTAGACCCACACACGATATATATAGTATATATATATATATATATATATATATATATATATATATATATATAATATATTATATATATAATATATATATATATTATAGATATATATATATATATATATATACCTCGGCGTGAGAGAGTGTTTTGGAAGTCGTACATTGACTAGAGATAAAAACAATTTCATAGTATATAAGTGGGGTGCAAACTTCATCTTAAAAGCCCGTTTTGTGGGGTTTGTGGGATTGGGTTAAGCTTAAAGTCCACTTCTTACCACACACAGGTCATAGACTATTATAATTATTTCGTAAAATTAATTAACTCTACCATATTGCAATATCAATTTTATTTATTATATTTAAAACTTAATTACTACTTCATTACTTTAATAATAACATTTGCAACCGTATAACCTAATTTTCATCATAATTATTATTCTATTGATATATATATATATATATATATATATATATATATAATTATTGATTATTCTTTAAAAATTTTATAATATGTAATTTATATGTTATATTAATATTATTATTAGTATTTTTAATGGTTAAATAAATATAATAAAAATTATATTATTATTCTAAAAGGATTTGAAATAAAAAAAACAAAAAAAAGTGTATATGTATACACGCATGAGTCATAGGCTATTATTATTATTTTGTAAAATCATTTAACTGCACCATATTTATTATATTTAAAATTGAAACTCTTATGGCATCACTTAAATTTACTACTCTTCATTAGTTAAGTAATAACATTTACAATAGGTATAATTAGTCGCAACGTACCCAGTTTCGTCCCCAATTTGTCTAAATGGTATCTGCTTTTAACTTTGCATCTACTTAGTACCCAAATTAGTTAATTTGCATCAATGTGGTCCCTTTTCGTTGACTCTGTTAAATAAGATAACGTCTGACTGTGTTGACCAGTTAAGTGAGAAAAAATGTTATGATGTGGCACGAGAATAGTGTGTGATGTGGAACAGTGTAATGTAAGAGGAAATTAAAAAGAAAAAAAGGCACGAATTGGGAACAAAATTGAAAATTGGAACGTTTTCTGCGATAAAGTAAGGGTTTTCTGGAGTTAGGGTTTACGAAATTTGGGCCATTTCATGCGTTGTGGACAAAATTGAAGGTGTAATTGACATCAAATTGGCAGCTATTTGGGATTGCAGGTGCACAAACCATTTGTTTTTGTCATTGATTGTATTATTTGTTGTTGGGATGGTGGGGTTTAGGGTTAGTGGTTGAATGTTGTGCGTGGTTTAATTTAATGGTGTTTTGGGTATTCTGAAGGAGATGGGTTATGCCAATGTGAAGGAGGTGTGGTATTCCACCCACTGACCCAGATACAGAACCAGGAGAAGAACGCTGTGGTTATGTGACCCAAAACGACAAGACGACCACGAATGACTAAAACCATGCGACATTTCCCACTTCACCCGCCACCTTATCCCCCTGCAACAAATCAGCTTCCTGGCGAAAAAATGAAGAAGAAGATGAAGATGGGAATGGGAAATTAGGGCTTTTTGAATGGGGACAATCAATTCAAATAGGGCATGACACGTTATCCACAAATTGCCACTGTACAATTATTTTCATTGACACGTATCCGTTCTGCAATGCCACATCATTGATCTGTTAACGGCTTTTCTGAAAATTTAACGGGATGGACCACATTGATGCAAATTAACTAATTTGGGTACTAAGTAGATGCAAAGTTAAAAGCAGGTACCATTTAGACACATTGGGATGAAACTAGGTACGTTGCGACTAATTATACCTTTACAATAATATAACCTAATCTTCATGACATTTCATTATATTTTCACTGCTTTTTTAATTCAATATTCAAAACAAAAAAAATTACAACCCGTGCGTACGCATGAGTCAGCCTACTAGTTGAATATAAAAAACTGACCCTAACACGTGATGTTTGATTATCTTGATCCTTTTAGAAGATTAATGAATATGGTGATGATTGATTAAGAAAACCAAGGAAATCCTCACTGGACATTAAGATAGCAAACTATCTAGATGTGAAGGTTCCTTTCCAAGGTTCTAGAGAAGAGAGGAATGGATTGATTCAAAACAAATAAGAGTGGACAACACATAAAAAAAGTAAAACCCAAGTCACACACACAAAGGAAGAAGAAAGCATAAAATGGAAAGGAAAGGAATGATAAAAATGTGAGAAGCACGCCACTACAAGGCTAGGCTAGAAGAAGCCATGACAACCTTGAAGATGAGTGGATGTGTGCCGCCACTTGAATCAAGATTCAAGATAAGGCTTAAAAGAACTCCACTCCCTCAGGAGGAAGACTCTCAGAATGGTTGAGACACAAAGGTGTTTAATTTCTCCAAAATGTTCAACCCTTGTACAAGTGTTTGAGGTCCCCTTAAATAGAAGTGTCTAGGGGGCCTCTTCGCAAAAACAAATAAGCTAAAAAGGATTACAATGCAAATAACAAAACTTAGAGTCATAGAAAGTAGGTCAACAAAGGAGCACATGGACACATTCTAGAAGCCTTCTTGGCCAAGGCAAGGTGGATGCTCCTTCTAGATGTTTCTAGACTTCTTGGTGGCCAAGGCATGTGGTCATCCTTTCTAGATGTTTCTAGAAAGATTTGCTCCTTCTCTTTCCTCCATATGTGCTCTCCAAAAGCCATCTAAATGCACCACTTGTCCTTCCTTGTCCCACCTCTTAATGAACATACAAAACAAGTTAATTTTGAATTAGCATGTTGGCTCTAGGTTAAGCTAATTCTTTGAGTCAACAAGTCAACCCAAAGTCAAGGTCAACAAGTCAACTTAAAAATAGTCAACCAAGCCAACTTAATGGAATTTTAAACTAAAGAAAATAAAAGTAAAGGAAGGGATCAAAGAACTCCCTTTCTTTTAAGCATGTGCCATGGGCCATCATCCTGGGTAGGGATCAATCCTTTATCAACACGTGGCATGATATTGGCTTGACACATGAAATATTTTTTTAAATATTTTTTTTTAAATTTTAAAATAAATTAAAAAAAAATTTTAAAAATATTAAAAATTCACAAAATGACATGTAGCATGATATGAGCTTGACACGTGAATTTTTTTAAATAAAAATAAATTTAAAAAAAATCACAAAATGACATGTGGCAGTCACGGTTCACAATTCGTTTATCTATTTTAACGACGTTAGTGAAAATGATCAAATTGAATAAAATTTACGAATGTTAGAACCAAATTGAAAACAAAATAAAAAGTTGGACCAAATTGGAAAAACCAAACGAAAACTAGGACCAAATTATTATGTAAGCCTAAAATAAAAAATAACTTTATGAATTGAGTTACATGCATGTGATTTAAGCATGTGGTTATTCGTTAATAAAAAAAATCCTAACCACACACAATTATCCAATTAATCATTCGATGCAGCACCTCACACAATGCATGAACCAAAACCAATGCATGTAAACATTGGCAGAAGTATGAAGGGACAGGGGAGCCACGACTCCCCCAACCACTTTTTTTTTAATTTTTTTTCTATATATTTAAAAAATAATTTTTATAAATTATTATTTTATTTATATTAATTGATTTTTATTTTATTTTATTTTCTGTATATTTTATAAAAAATATTTATATATTATTACTTTATTTATATATTATTACTTATTTATATATTATTACCTTATTTATATTAATTTAGTTTTGAAAAATCTTTTTTAAAATTTTAAAATTTCGTTTTTTTTTTCTAATATAATTTTTAAAATTTTTTTATTTGGTTTCTATCTTCCGTGTCTTCATCTCTTTCTCCCGTTTTATTTTCATCTCAATTTTCACCATCAATTTTCTTATTATTTTCAAAATCAAATTGCACTACGACAAAATTGAAGAGTTAAGGAACATTTTGGACCGAACAATTTCTTCTTTTGAGTAAGTTCATCTTTTCCTTTTTATTTTTGAAGCAATATGTTTCTCTCTTGTATGTGGCTTTTCTACGCTCTAGACATATCTCTATCTATTAGAGATCATAAAATCATGCTTTAATTGTTGATCAAACTCTTCTTTGTGTAGATAGAGCTATTTTAGGCTTTGAAGTTATGTAAGGGAAAAACAAGATTAGGAATCTACTCTAAGGTAACGGAAACTAATCATTTGAAAGTTATTAATTTTCTTAAAATATTGAGTCTTGCTTTTAAGATTTAATTATTCATAATTTTATCTTTTTGTAAATAGGTGAGAGGTGAAAATTTTATATTAGAAAAATTATGATAAAGAGTAAAAGAATTGATTCTTTTTTCAAGAGGAAGGCTTGTGATGAAGATGAAAAAAATGCATCTACGTCATCTAAAATTGAGAAATTTCATGAGAATCCAAATATTGAAGAAAACGAAAAACAACTATCTAAGGTTCCTAAAGTTACATATAATGAATTTGAAAATACTTTAGAACGTGATCCAGGAAAGCGTCTTCAAATTTGGCAACACTCACCAAATTAAATTGATGAGGTACGAAGGACTTATCTAAAATGAGGTCCATATCAAATGTGTTTAGAAAATTATCCATTGTTATATTGTTTAGATTCTATTGTCATGAGTGCTTATTTTGAATAAAAAAAATAATGTAAAGAAATTGATTTTTTTTAATTAAAAAAAATTAATTTTTTTTAATTAAAAAAATAATTTATATATAACAAATATAATTTGCTCCCTAGAATTTTTGGTCAAGTTCCGTCACTACATGTAAAGCATCCACTCTCATATAGTTAGTCCAACCGTTGTCCTCCAATGCTTTATCCTCTCTTTTCTTCTATTTTTATATTATTTTCATTTTTTTTTTAACATCTCTGTGGAGTGCTAAGCCTCTGAAATTTATTTTCTTGTAATTTAAATAATGGATTTTGAGGTTTTTAGTAAGTAATGAGTTATTCGTTTTATTTATTTATTAGAGTATACTTTTTTCTATTCGTTTCATCTGACTTTTATCTGTTGCTTTTAAGATGACCTTGGAATGATAATGAAATTCAATTTTGTGCATAGTAATTAATAAGAACTCGTATTAATTTTTAATAAGTAATCTTTGATGTGAGTAAATAGTAAACACTTAATTTCTATGCGGTGGAACAAAATAGAACTTAATTAAATTCTTTTCATTTATATATGGAATTAAACGCTAGCGTAATTAATTTGGATTTTAATACTATTTGCTTAATAACAAGATATATGCAAAGATTAATAATTTAATCATATATAGTTGAATGAGTAAGGTTCTAAAAACATTAATTGAGTTGTCACTTTAATTGATTTGAGTTCTCCAATTTTTGAATTAAATTGAATAATAAACGTTTGGAAATATATGAAAAATCTTAATTTGAAAAGGCAAGAAAATCAACTTAATTTCATATCATTAAAATAAATTTTTAATCCATTGTAAATTTGTATATTTAATTGTTCTTATTTAATTTCACAATAATTCTCCTTATTTTTCTTTTAAGCCCCAAAACACCTATAAACCTCCTTCCGTCATTGGTATTATCATTGTAGGCATTTATTAGTTTATCGTTTAGTTATTTTATTAATTTATTTTCGTTGAATTGGTGCATGGTAGGTTGTTTGTTTTATTTCTTCTTATTTGCACCATTTTTTTTCTTTTATTTGTTTTATTAGAATTATTTTTAGTTAAATCAATTATGTGTTCGTTGGGAGATGACTTATGTTAATTTTATCCTAACTAATATTCTTGGGTATTCACAAAGGTAACTGAAGTTGCATTCGAAAAGTAATATTAATTTGAAAATGTCAATATAACATTTTTAAATTTGTCATCGTTACCAAGGAACACTGGTAGAATTTACATTTTTAGTTTGATAATTAACATTATCATGTTTTTATTTTTATTTTACTTTATCTTTTATTGTTATTTTATTATTATCGTTTTAGATATTTTAGGTTTTATTTAATAATTTTGAGAAAGATAATATTTGGTTTATATTTTGCAAATAAGTGGAAATTTCAAATATTTAAGAAGATTATCAACAAAATCAGTTATCTACCGAGTTTATTACTTCAATTACAAATCAAAATATTTGAAAAATGCATAAAAATATGAAATTTCCGAAAATTAAAAGATATATATCCAGAATATTTTAGTACAAGATCAAGTACAAAGTTGCAGACCTAGTCCAATTCGAGTCATTCGCCCAATGAAGAACCATTCGCCCAACAAATTATGCATAACTCGCCAAACAAGTAAAGTCGCCTAGCGAGTTGTGAATTGTAGAAAATGTATAAATTAAGTGTCTAGCATAGGTCAAAGGAACAATTTTTTGAGGAGAATGACACTTGACCTAAAATACGTGAAGGTAGAAGTGCATTATGGAGGTTGGAGGCATTTATTTTCATCATTATTCTAGTATTCAAAATGTTTAGGAGTAGCTAACTCCCCAATTCACAAGGGTTGGGTGTAATGTATTCTTAACTCTTTGTGAATTCACAATTCAATATATATATTTTTTTCATCACTCTCGTGCTCTATTCTTGTTTTAACACATGATTATTGATTGCACATGTGGGAGTACCTGTTGATTGAAATATATTTTATCAGTGAAGTTTTTACTATGTATTTTATCAAATCAATTTTGTTGCTTTCTTAGTTTTATACTTATATTTCATTCATCAATATCCATCTTTGTATTAAAATTCTTAACCGTCATTAGTAAATAAACATAATTTTTCTTAAACCACATTAGTCTCTTGGAAAATGATACTTAGACTTTCCACTTTATTACTTATATAATTTGATACATTTGCCAATTTAGTAACACAATTCTTCATTGCTTTTAGGTAAATTTATTAATTTCATCATATTATATCTATCTAGTTTTATTTTGGGAATTCTTTTGAGAAAAGTTGTAAAATTAGTTACGGAACACTTTGGCTATGGAAAGACAAGGTATATAAGCTTGTGCATTGTAACTATAGCTCCATTTTTTGGGAATCTACTCAACAAACTTTTATTAATATTTCTCTTTGGAAAACCTCCTTCAAAATAGAAAAGCAAATTGCACAAACTTAAAATTATATTTGGTTTTTTTGTTGTTTTATTTAGTAGACTGTATAGTGCATTACTTGGGCCAATCTGAGTTAAGTATATATTCTCGACATCGAGAACCAAAGAAACGTTACATTAGAAACGTAAAAACACACAAAGAAAAAGTTTCGCCCAATAGTTCTATTGTGCAAGCTTTTGTATCATCTGATAGTTCTACCGAGGAAGTATTTGTACCTTCTAACACTTTCAGTAGTACACAATAAGTGATCAATATCCCATCTGACCCTTCACTTGAACTTGAAATTGAAATAAACAAAATGGTAGAAAGGGCCTTAAGATAGTTAGTTGTTCTCGATGTAACTACAACAACAATATGAATCCAATACCCAAATGAAGAATGCGAGCTAAAATTTGGGTTAACCTACCTTTTAGCTAAATTCCATGGACTAACAAGAGAAGACCTGCACAACTATTTAAAGGAATTCCATATTTTCTGTTCAACCAGGAGACCGACAACTACCACGAAGGAACACATCAAACTTAAAGCTTTCCCATTTTCATAGCAAGATGCTGCCAAAGAATGGATGTACTATTTTCCACCAAGATCCATTAATACCTAGGGACTCTAGAAATTCTGTTTCTAGAAAAAAATCCCAATATGTGGAGTCGCTGTTATTCGCAAAGAAATTTGTAGGATAAGGCAATTAGAAGGAGAAAGTCTTCATGAGTACTAGGGGAGATTCAAAAAGTTGTGTGCTTTATGCCTCATCAGAAAATACACAAGGAATTTCTCATTTAGTATTTTTATGAGGGACTAAATTTCATGGACAAGAAAATGATAGACGTTACGAGTGGAGGGCCATTGTGATGAAATGGGCCCAACCATAGGCTCAATCACTAAAGGCTTGCTTAAAATGATACAAAAAAATGTAGAACTTCTAAAGCACAATGGGCTTAATGGGCTTCACATGCTTTTCTAATGGGCCAAGAAAGACATTAAGATTTGATAGGCTTCCTAATAGTCCATTAGTATAGATTTAAATTGGGCTAAGTGATTAGGCCAAGCTTTCAATAAATTGTAAAAACTCTAGAAAGTAGGTAGAAAGATGTTGGATCATAAATCACCTAACTATTGAAATTAGATCCATTATAGCCCAATTTCAATAGCTAGGTTGAGAGCTAGCTAGCATGCTCCTTTCCTTTTTCACATTTAGCACATGGTACAAATGAGGGAAGCGTGACATGCCACTTGACAAGTGATTCGAAATTGGTGGATCTAGGAGTTAGGAAAGGCGCCAATTTGAATTCACGATGCATTAGATCTAGGTGACACTTTTAGCTTAGTTGTGGAGCTATCTTCTCCTATAAATGGAGGCATCCACACCTTGTAAAATTCACTATTGAATGTGTAAGGAAATGTTGTTGAGATCACTCCACAACTTGCACTTCAAAGTCACCTTGTGAGAACCTTCCCTTAGGAACCTCCTCTAAGTTCCTCCTCTAAGATTGACCTAACCTTCTTAGAGTTTCATCTTCACCACTCCATTCTTCCACCACCAGCACACCTTGTTGCATTTTGCTTCTACTAAATGTACCATAGAACCCCCTTCTTCCATCAATCATGCACAAGGAGGGTCGTTACATTGATGGACAAAACGCCAACAAATGCAAGGAAACTAATTAAGAACATGTCATCCAACCATCAACAATTTACCACCAGGGATACTTCAATGACTATACTAAAGGGAGTCCATGAAGTGGAAGCTTCATATGCTTCTAATCATAAGAAGATAGATGGGAATTTTAATGAATTAGCTGTCATGGTGAGGTAGTTAGTAGTTTCAGCAAAAAACTACAACCCTATTGGAATTTGTGCCTCTATTGATCATCATATTGAGGCTTGTTCGACATTAAAGAGAAAGGGAGATTACACTTTGAACAACTTGAAGCGTATGTTGCCAACCCTATAATGATCTAAATGAGATATGAATGTTTATTATGCATGAAATGAATGATATAAAATGTATTTTGAGTTTTAGAACATAGTAAAATAGTGTAGGAATGAGAAATGAGTAGGTGTTTGTGAAAATGCTCAACTGAAGCCTTAAATATGCATAGGTGTTTGACAAAACATTCCAATGAACTATGAATGAGGATTATGCAATGCAGAGGTGGTGAATAAATTCTAAATTCTAAAACCAATCAAGATATGTATTAAAACTACTATCTAACACAAAATTCACAAAAATCATAGGTAAGAACCATAGAGAACAAAGCTACTATAGAAATAAGATAAAAAGTAAATGGATGTATGTGTGAAACTGTAAATACATATTTCAAAGGCTTAGTTGACGATATAAGATGATAAACCATTGTAACACAATGCGAATTGAAGTATAATATATTGAGAACTGGTATAATAAGTCAAAATTCAGAAATTATGTTAAGCGTGATTGATTATTGTTCTTGCTTCGAGGCTCACATTATAGTCAGTGTTGAATAAAATTATTGATTGGTAATTTACAATTTCCCGTCGATAATTTACAAAATTTACTACTGACAAATATATTCGTTGGTAACACATACACCCTTAAATCTATCCGTAAATTCGTTGGTAATTAAATTTGTGTAGGTCCGTTAGTAAACTATCGATAAATCCATAGGTAAAAACATTTTTATTTGTTAGACATGTGACGAGCACAAACATCTATGAGCTTCCTTCCTTGCTTTTGTTTCTTTGTGAAGAAACTGTTGTGTCCAAAATTTTTGTTGATATTTATGCATGTTGTCCCAAATTTTTATCTATATATATATATATATATATATATATATATATATATATATATATATATATCACTCCATATGTTATTATATAATGGCAAATCCACAAAAAGAACCCAAGGGGAGTTGTGTAATGTGTTTTTTAGTTACATTTAACTTATCCGTTCAAACCAATGGGAGAAAAAAATTTAAGTGGTAAAGGGGAACTCTATGTTACCTAAATAGCCTCGTTAGCAAACCAGCCAAGTCTCCGTCACTTGCTTGGAGAATATGGGAGTTAGGTGATTGTGATGTGAACTTCGTTTTCAATACATGAACTGGTTTAATGAGTTTATCATGATCATACAGGAACCATTCTCATAGAACACTAAAGGTGATCATGGATTGAATTTTAATGATCCAATCCATATCCATTTTAGATCCAAATAATTGGATCATATTTTCAATCCAAGTCCATTTTTTCAGTAGAACTAGTTTGGAGTTTTTTCAAATCCAGATCCAAATATTTGGATCAAGTTCACAATCCAGAATCATTATTTTATAAAACAAATTTAAATTGAATTTTCTCTAACATGTGTCCTTAGAGCTGACACAATTGAATTTACCAAAATTCTAGTCGGGACTAACTCGACTGAATTTCAGGATGGGACCGACTCAACAGACTTTTTGTTGTGGCCGACTCGGTCGAATTTTGGTTAGGGCCGACTTGGTCAAATTTGGCCGAATTTTGGTTTTGGTCGACTCAGCCAAATTCGAACAAATTTCGGTTGGGGGCGACTCGTCCGAATATGTCCAAATTTTTGTCAGGCCCGACTTTGTAAAATTTGACTACATACGCCCGAATTTCGATCGGGGATGACATGGACAAATCTGACCAACTTTGAGCTAGGGCTGACTCGGTAAAATTTCAGTCAGAATCGACTTGATTGGATTCAACTGAAGTTCGGTCAGACCTAACTTAGCCTAATACGGTCAAATTTCGTCCAGGGTTGACTCGAATACGACTAAATTTGGGCAAGGCTGACTCAACTAAATTTCTGTAGGGGCCAACCCCACTGAATTCGGCCGTATTTCGGTCAAAACAAACATAACTGAATACTGCCAAATTTCAGTCATCGTCGCTCCGTTGAAACGACTAAATTTTATCTAGGCCAACTCGACCGAATATAGCCAAATTTGGATCGAGGCCAAATCCGCCAAATTTCGGTCAGGGCTGACTTAAATGAATTCAACTAAATCTCGGTTGAGTCCAACACGGCTAAATATTGCCAAATTTTCTTTGTGGCAGACTCAACCATACAGCCAAAATTTGGGCTATGACAAATTCAACTAAATTTTAATTGGGACCGACTCGATTGAATTCAGCTAAATTTCAGGTTAGGCCATCTTGACCAAATATTGCCAAAATTTGGTCGTGACCGATTTGGTTGAAACGACCAAATTTCGTCCAGGGTCGACTAGGCAAAATACTTCCAAATATTGGTCAGGACCGACTCGACCAAATCTTCATCGGGGCCGGCTCAATTGAATATGACCAATTTGGGTTTGGGGCCGACTCAACCTAATGTGGTTAAATTTGGGTCGAGGTCAACTCGACCTAATATGACCAAATTTAATCCAGGACTGAATGTGCCAAATTTCAATCGGGGTAGACTCGACTGAATTTTCACGAATACGACCAAATTTTGTATAGGTACAACTCCACTGAATACGACTAAATTTGGACTAGTCCATTTCGACCTGCAGTCTAACCTATCTAAAAATTTAGATTGAAAATGGTGATTGGATTTTTTTGGATTATCCATATTTGAAAATCTGGACTTAGAGATGAGATATCCAATCCATAAAATATATAAAATGTATATTAGATTGAAATCCAAATCTAATAAAATGAATTTTAAATGAATTGGATTCGTAATAAAATGGATCTTAAATGGATTTGATCAAAGCAAAAGTATATTGAATCAAAAAAATTGGATTTTTTTCCCACCCTACAAAGCACTACTGGTAGGGACACACGTAAAGAAACTATATTATGATTACGTAATTAGCTTGGTAACAAGTATGTAGGTGATAGTTCCATGTTATTCCATTGAAAATTTATTTGAGGTTGGATGTATTATCAAAATAATTTCTGTCTTCACCAAATATAGAGGTATGTTTTATTTAAAAACAAAAGAGTTCCGTGGCTCATATACTAGTTAGTTGTACTTTTGGTTTTTCTCATTAGTTCCCACTTTACACATTATATTATGAATGAAAGGTATAATTTTCTTGCATCAAAAAAATTACCCCATTTAGTTTTATTTTTTTTTACCTATTATAATGTTTTCAAAATTATAGTTTTTAGATCGCTATTGATAATTGGCGGAACCAAGCTTGAGAAAATTACGTGGAGGGGGTTGTTAAGAGTGTGAATGTAAAGGAAACAAATAAAAGGAATACATATATAAATATATACAAGAGAGAGTATCTATAATTAATATATATAATCCCTATATTCCTATAATAATGCAAAATTGTTCCTGTAATTAATATATTTTAATAATTAAAATATTTTCTCATGATTTAATTTTTAACACTCCCCCTCAAGTTGGAGAGTGAATATCAAGAACTCCCAACTTACGCTTCATGGTAGAGAAAACTTCTTTTTCTAGTGGTTTAGTGAACACATCAACAAGTTGTTCAGCAAAAGGTATATATTTTGTTGTAACTGAACCATATTTAATCTTATCACAAATGAAGTGGCAATCCATCTCTGTGTGTCTAGTTCTTTCATGAAATACTGTGTTAGCCGCAATGTGTAAGGCGGCTTTATTGTCACCATATAACAATGCCAGTTTAGGATGTAATATCCATAAATCTTTCAACAATTATCGTAACCAAGTCAACTCACAAAAGTACCTGTCAATGCACTATATTCAACTTCTGATGAGGATAGAGAGATTTCCTTCTGCCTCTTTGTTCACCAAGAAATGAGGGAGGATCCCTAAAAAACACAATAACCTGTAGTTGATTTTCAGGATACAAGGCAACCTCCCCAATCTGAATCACAGAAAGCGTGCAAAGATAAATCATTTTGTGAAGGAAAAAACAGACCTTGACCTAGATTATTCTTTAAATATCGTAGCACGTGCATTACAACTTTCATACAAGGCTTGCATGGAGCATGCATGAATCTGCTTAGTATGTGTACCACATAGGTGATATCAGGACGAGTAATTGTCAAATAAATTAAGCGACCAACAACTTGGCTATATACTAACGGGTCCTTTAATAATTCTCCTTCATCGAAAATCATTGTATTTTGTTTTATGGGAAAATCCACGGGCTTAACTCCAACATACCCACCATCTTTGATAATTTCCAAAGTGTATTTTCTTTGTGATATGAAAATACCTTTTTTAGAACGAGGGACCTCAATACCTAGGAAAAACTTAAGATCATTCAAATCTTTTATCTGAAAACGATTGTGTAGGAATTATTTAGGACTAGATATTACAATAGGGTCATTACCAGTTATGAGAATATCATCGACATAAATCAACAAACTTGTAAATGACTTCCCTTTTGTACATGTAAATAGTGAGTAATATGCTTTTGACTGAATAAAACCAACAACTTGGATAGTTGTAGAGAATTTGGAAAACAACACAAGGGAACCACAAGTGGGGAATTAATGGGAGGCACAATTGTGTTTTTTGTAGGTGGTGGTGGAGTGTATGGAAGAGTCGTAGATGAAGGATTATTTGGGACAACATTAGGTATGATAGGGTTTACGGCGGTGAAAGAAGTGTTAATGGATTCATATGGAAACATATCCTCATGGAAGACAACATCACAACTAGTGAAGATTTGGTAAGTTTCGAGATTATAACTTGTAAGCTTTTTGGCCAAGAGGATAACAAAAACAAAAACACATTTTTGAGCACGAGGAGCAAACTTATGAGAAACATGGGCATTAGTAGCATAAATAAGACATCCAAAAACTCGAATGTGTGAATAAGAAGGGAGTTTACCATATAGGCACTCAAAAGGTGTCTGACGTGATAGAAGAGGCGTAGGCAACCTGTTAATAATATGGATAGTAGTGGAAACACATTCTACCCAAAAGTGTAAGGGAAGATGAGCTTGAAAACGAAGAGCGCGTGCTGACTCAAGGATATGTCTATGCTTACACTGGACAACTCCGTTTTTTTTTGTGTGTAAGTGCAAATGTGTTGGTAAGTTGTTCCTTGTTGTGTAAACAAATCCCGCATAGAAAAAAATTCCCTCCCATTGTCAATCTAAATATTGGCTATATTGGTATTAAAATGGGTTTTGACAAAAGAGAAGAAATTGGTAAGGAGATTTTGGGTTTCACTTTTATGATGCATGAAAAAAATCCAAGTGAAGCGAGAAAAATAATCCACAACAGTTAAAAAATATTGTGCACCAGAAAGAGAAGGAACTTTATATGGTTTCCAAATATCACAATGAAGTAATTCAAAAGGTTTAATGGAAGAAATTGAGTTATTTGGAAAAGGCAAGCGTGTCTGTTTTGCAAGAGTACAAACATCACAAATTTTATTTGACTCTAAAGAGAAGTTTAACAAAGTTTTAGCCATGAAATCTAATCTAGATGGAGATGGATGTCCTAGTCGTCGATGTCATAAGGTAGTAGAAGTGTTTAAAGAAGGAGGTGACTTGGTGACATGGGTTGTGAGTGATGGAATGGGAGTGACTTATTTGATGTCATTGCAACCAAGTAATAGAGTCCACCTTGTTGTTTACCCAAACCAATTGCCATTTTCGTCATCAAATCCTGTAAAATACACCCAGAAGGAAAAAAAGTTACTAAGCAATTTAAATATCTCGTGACCGGACTTACTGACATCAAATCTACATTGCAAGATGGTACCCCATGCAGTTTTGTTAAAGAAACAATTTGACTTAAAGATAAACTTCTAATGGAGATAATAGGGGCATGCTTACCATTTGGCATAATAACTAGTGGTAAAGAAGTGTTTTATTTACTGTTGACATGCAAGGTTGGTGAAGAATAATGTGATCGGTGGCCCCACTATCAATTATAAGTTTGGGTGGTGACAAACCTGAAGGAACATTGACATTGTTGACCTTAGGATTAGCTGACAGAGATGATGCATTACCCTGCATAATAGACAACATCTATTAAAATTATATTTTAGTTAATCCGTTCATTGTGGATTGCAACTGTTGCATCACTAAAGTCGCTGTGACATTATTTGCTGAAAATTGACTATTCTCATTGGGCTTAGAATAAGCATTCTAGGTGACTCCATGCCTGGGGTGTTTAGGAGGATAACCATGTAGCTTCCAGCGTGTTTCTTTTGTATGATGATCTCTATCACAATGAGAACAACGCAACAAATTTCGATTAGATGAATTAAAACGAGAAGGCGGACCTAGTTTGTGGCGAACAACAAGGGTTGTTGGTTCATTCTTTTGAACAACCATGGCTGATGCTTCTATTGTGTCACGTGTGGTGCCCAAATGTCGTTGTTTTTCTTCTTGAATGATGGAAGAATAAGCTTGTGTAACATCAGGCAATGAATTCATTAAGAAATGTTGAGCATGAATAGCACTATAAGAGTCATTCAACCCATAAGAAACTACATCAATTTACGCCTTTTATTGTCTACTCCACAAGTGTAGGTTGCATTATTATAGGAGCCTAACTCATCCCATAATTTCTTTAACTTCGTGTAATAGGTAACAACTGTCATTTGATCATGAGTCAAGTAAGCAATGTCTCTCTCAATCTGAAAAATTCGTGGTGCATGACTTTGAGAGAAGCAATTTTGAAGATCTTCCCAAACTTCATAAGTAGTGTCATAGAAAATAACAGTATCTACAATATCAAGTGTCAAAGAATTAAAGATCCAAGATAATACCATGTCATTGCATTTTTTTCATGCTGCATATCCTTCTAGTTTGTCTTTTGTAGAGGGTGCCTTGAGAGTTCCATCAATAAAACCCAATTTGGATTTTGCATTTAAAGAGATGACCATGACTCTATGCCAAGTCGAAAAGTTGTCTCCATCTAGAAGTTTTGAAACAAGGACCATTCCGGGATGGTCAGAATGATGGAGAGAATAAAAACTAATGGAATTTGATTCTTTTCCATTGTTAGCCATGGAAACAAGGATAGGAAAAAAAATGAATGATCGAGTAGAGGACCGTTCCTACTCCTGATACCATGTAAAGGAAACAAATAAAAAGAATTTTTGTGTTGTATTTTATTGAAAGGAAGAACATATATATATATATATATATATATATATATATATATATATATATATATATATATATATATATATATATATATATAATAAAGAGTATCTATAATTAATATATACAATCCCTATATTCCTATAATTAAGCTATTTTAATAATTAAAATATTTTCTCATGATTTAATTTCTAACATGAATGTGCTATCTCATGAGGTCATAAATGTTCATTCATGTAGGGTTCATAACTTCCAAAGGTACCGAAGCAAAGTGTTTAGGAATCCCACTTGGATTGTGACTTGGCCCACCTGATCTTCGCCATGGGACAATTGTGCAACCTACAATAATCTCCCCTTTAACAATTGCCCACCTGATACCAAATGTTGGACTAATGAAAATAACATGTTTTGAAAAGTCTCATATCGACTAGAATAACCAAGTGGGTGGGTGTTAGTGACTATATAATGGGTTATAACTTCATGATATTCCTTGCCCTGAGTCAAAGAAACTTCAAGCTTGTATTTGTCTCTTCTTATTCTTATTTCTTATACTATTGTAATAAGAGCGTTGTGAGGTTTGGGTTAAATTATTGCTTTGAATAATGTGGGTGTTATGGGGTCAAAGGGCATAAGAGAGTTGTCTATATATTTATTTTGTTTCGCGAATAATAAAATGATTATCGGAGATTTTCCCAACAAACATAAATTAATTTATAAAATTATTTCATATATATATTTCCTCTGATGTTGTTTTTTATTTATACATAAATAAATCTCAACTTATGAAAAAGAGATTTGCTAGTCCAAAAGCTCTAGAAGGTTTGGGGTTACCATATCTCTCGATTTCAAGCATTCCTGGTGCAAGATGAGCTGAAAAGCTAGCTCAATACATATTGGTACAAATCCTTTCTAAGATCAATGAAAATAATGAAAAACCATGATTCATTGTGCAACTAAGTCAATAGTAGTGGTGTTACTTAGGAATATGCTTGTTGAACCCCTTTTCAGAGAAGATTCTTTGAAGAAATTGGAAAAGATCACTCTTTTTTTTTTTTTTTTCTCAAAGAACAAGAAGAATGATAAATAATGACAACTCAGTTCTCATTCATTTGATGTTTGTTCTTGCAATTCAAAACTAATTATAACGTGGAACCATGCTAAAATTTAGAGAATACACAATAATAATAATAATATATTTTTATTGTTATAAGTGAGCATCTTATTCACAATAAGGTTTTAAATTTCGTGTTATGTGAATATTCAAATGTACCATGTCTAAATTTGAGTTTTGTTCACTCTATAGTTGTTCACTTATAGAAATTATAGAAATCTTATACCTAAGAAAAGTATCATTGTATGTAGTTTTTCTTTTTTAATTTTAATCAACATCATCGTATGTAGTTAGTATTTATTATTTTAAAAATATAAATTACATATTTTTCAAGAGATTCAACAGAAAAATATAACTTTAATGAAATTTAAATCTAATTATTATAAGAAAATGATATAATTTTTAATCCAAAATTTAAAAAAAATAAATTTATTGAATATTTTACTTTATATATAATACTCAAGTTTTTTAATTTTACCTTAGGTGAAATTTACGAACTTATACTTGAATTCTTAACGTTGTTTAAAATTAAAAAATTATATATATAAAGTGAAAATAAATGTAAAAAAATAAAATAAGAAAAGGATAAATATGGTGAAACAAAATAGCATTAATTTATTTGCAAATAACTCTCTTGAAGTAGAATACGCCTAAAACTAGTTTTTCACACCCTTTTAATGAGTAGAAAAATATTTATCCTCACTTTTTTCATATCACCACAATGGACAAAAAATTGACATGAAACAACCCCCAAAAAGAAATCCCAGTTGTTTTCCACTAATAAAACTGCCAAAGAGATAATGGTAATTCTAAGAAACAATAGTTGAAAATGGAAAAAAGTAAGAGCCACGATAGCTAGGATTCAAAAAGACCACATTAACTTTGTTTTTTCTTTAACTGAATAATCAAATCACTAGTTGAAGAAGCTTTATGTAATGGGCAAGAAGCTGGAGTGTTGGAAATGCAAAGACATAATATCGACATAATAGCCAAATTAAGACAAAGAATGAAACAAATGCTAGGTAAATCACACGTAGTAAAAGGTTTGCATGACAACATGTTGTCAACACAAAGTTCATATATTATTTTTTAGGTAAGACATCTTTTCCCACTATGGATGCACGTAATTCCATTCTATGACCCCATTTTTGCTTTTCTGACTCCATCTCTATCTTCATTTTGAATGACCTAAATGCCCTTGGGTACCATAAAGTGTTTTGCCATGCCATCCAAAACCACTGCAAACTATTCAAATTAGTAATTTCCAGCGTGCATAAATTCTCAATCCAGATTGCAGTATCTTTTTGGAGAAACAAATATTCTAGTTGAGAGAATTTGACTCTGTTATTTGACTGTTTTATGTACTGATCATTAATTCAAATTGGAAGAAGAAAATTAGAGAGTTTTTATGGTAAGATATATTAAAATCATTTTTTTATTTTAATGTTTGAGAGAAAAATAAATAAAAAAATAGTTATTAAGGTTTTTGTAATTGTTTTTCTTATTTTTAAGAAAGATTGATATTTTTTTTATTGAGTTAGAGAAAATGGTATTGTAATTTTATCCTTTAATAAATTACATTATCATTTATTATTTATTTTGTACACTTCTTCATATTTTTTTAGTTGAATTCTTATTTTATTATTTTATTACCCAATAATTTGATAAAGATATTATATATCTTTTGCTTTTATTGTTGGAAGGGGGAACTACGTCAACTATATATGAAGATGGTTTTGATGATGTCTACTTGGTTAAATTAGCCCTATTTTATATAGGTTGTGCATTAGGCTATTAGTATGAAATTATCATATGTAAATCAAGCCTGATATCAGGTTTTAATTAGGCCTGCATTAAGTTGTAAATGAACCATCACACTCTTGCTTGTGCAAACATGAATGGTTAGCTATTTAACTAATGGATTAACTGTGAGTACTACACTAAAGCAGTGAAAACACAGTCACGATAATCGATTAGGTAAACTCCTAATCCATTAATGTCAGCAGAGAACTTAATATAAAAATTGTTTTCTGAAATCTGTTTCAGTTAGAGAGAAAATTTACAGATCATTGAAATTCATTCTGAGAAATAGCTCTCTGAGAGACACAGATTTCTTGAGCATTCTGGAAGATCATTCAAGTGAAGATTCAAGGAGATTGATGGTTGATTCTACCTTGATGGGTTTAGCTTGAATCTAGGAGCAAATTGACAAATATGCACAACATAGGTGTATTCGTTTCTTCTTTATTTTGATTGTATCTCTGATTACGGTTGCTTCATTGTGTGAAGTGTAGGCCTAGGTGCAATTGCGTGGATGCATTGCTCCTAGGGGGAGTTCTTGATTGGTAGATCAAGTTCTTTGGGTTTTTAGGTTCTAGAATTATATAGGTATTCTTGTAATTCTTGAATCCTATTTGTGTTAGTGGAATCCTCCTAAGTGGGTTACTTAGGAGAAGACTGGACGTAGATTCATCTTGAATCGAACCAGTATAAACTGTTGTGTGTTGCTTCTTTCTCTTCTCTTACAATCTTTCTTGATTGCTTTAAATAGTCCATTAACACAGAACTGCGAAATTGATTAATTGAGTTATAAGACTTAAAGACTCCTTCAAGATTCATCTTAAACAAGTGAAAGGCTCATTAATAAATTCAGATCCCTTTTTGGGTTGAGCTATTATACATATCTGTTTTAACAATTGGCACCAGAGTTGGTTAATCGCACGCTAATCGATTAGAAAGATCCCGATATGTCTAATACATCTCAAACCTTTGCTGAAGGGGCATCCCTTAACAGGCCCCCTTTGTTTGCTGGTGAAAACTATCCATTCTGGAAAATTAGAATGAAAAATTAGAATGAAAATTTTTCTTGAATCAGTAGACAAAGGGGTATGGGATGCTGTGGTGAATGGACCTTTTAAACCAATTAAAATAGTGGATGGAGAGACTTTTTCTAAAGAATTCTCACAATGGACCCCTGATGAGAATAAGAGGGCACATTATGAGGTTAGAGCCAAAAATATTATATCTTTTGCATTAACACTGGATGAATTTTACAGGGTCTTTGTGTGTGAATCAGCCAAAGAGATGTGGGATGTCTTGGAAGTCACCCATGAGGGCACAAATGAGGTTAAAAGAGCAAGGAAGAATACTCTCATTCAAGAGTATGAAATGTTCAGAATGAAAATTGGGGAAAGCATATGTGATGTACAGAAGAGATTACACATATAGTAAATCATCTCTTAGCCCTTGGCAAGACTTTTGACAAAGAAGAACTCAATATCAAGATATTGAAGAGCTTAAACAAGACATGACAACCCAAAGTCACTGGTATTTCAGAATCCAAAGATCTCACTACCATGAACATAGCTACACTCTTTGGGAAGCTAAGAGAGCACAAACTAAAGCTTGGAAGACTCAAGGCAGGAGAGGATGGAGAAAAGAGGCACACAATAGCTTTGAAGAGTGCTATAAAATCTACAGCAAAACTGAAGAAAGCAGATTTTGCAGATGACTCTAATGATGGAAACTTTGACAGTAAAGCCTTGAGCTTAATGGTGAAAAAGTTCTCAAAATTCCCGAAGTATAAGAATAAAACTAACAACAATCATGTAGGAAACAAGAAACGAATACAACTATGTTGTGCAGGTTTGTCAATTTGCTCCTAGATTCAAGCTAGACCTATCAAGGTAGAATCAACCATCAATCTCCTTGAATCTTCACTTGAATGATCTTCCAGAATGCTCAAGAAGTCTGTGTCTCTCAGAGGGCTGTTTCTCAGAATGAATTTCAGTGATCTGTAAATTTTCTCTCTAACTGAAACAGATTTCAGAAATAGTTTTTATACTAAGTTCTCTACTAACATTAATGGATTAGGAGTTTACCTAATCGATTATCGTGAGTGTGTTTTCACTACTTTAGTGCAGTACTCACAGTTAATCCGTTAGTTAAACAACTAATCATTCATGTTTGCACAAGTAAGAGTGTGATGGTTAATTACAGCTTAATGCAAGCCTAATTAAAACCTGATTACAGGCTGGATTTACATATGATAATTTCATACTAATAGCCTAATGCATAACCTAACTAAAACAAGGCTAATTTAACCAAGTAGACATCATTAAAACCATCTTCATATATAGTTGAAGTAGCTCCCCCTTCCAACAATCTCCCCCTTTTTGATGATGTCCAAAATTTGTCCTGTGATAGCCCTGCAACACATAAAGGAAATAGCACTACTACACAATACATGAAAGCAACACAAAATAACACAACTGCACATTTATTTATATATCGAGAGATATCATATAATTGATTTTCTTTCATTATTATCAAATATTCTATTTTATTGTTTTATTAGGTTTTTTCTTTTCTCTCTATGATGAGATATTGTACTCTATATATTGATCAAGATTCTAATAAATCAGTAAGCAAGCTCTCTTTGAGTTGTTTTCACCAAACACCTTTTGTGCATTTTTTTTCCCATGACTTATGCATATCTAACATAATGACATTATAATTTGGATTTTGATTGTATTTCACTACAAGTTTTGCAGTGGTGTTGCAGAAAAATCATAATATGTTTTATGATTGCATCTAGTTTGATCTTTCACATTAGAAAAAATTATTCTTGCTAATGAATATAGAGTATGTGATAGTGTGATAGCAGTGACAGATCTTGAGCAAAATTTTTGGGAGAGGCAAAATAATATACTTAAAATTTACATAGTTGACATTATTGTCACTCATTAATTGAAAATGAATAATACTTTAGTATACCTATAACTATAAAACAAATTATACTATCTAACGAATTGTCTATCGTTTTTCATATTCTTGAACTTATAAAATAATTCAATCATAACTAAATTTTTCAGCTATTTTTTTTCAATATAAATAATCATATTTATCTGCAAAATATTCATTTCCCATTTTCCTAATGTGCACATATCGATTCAAAAGTCGCATTTCATTTCATTTTTATGCAATGAGAAACCATATTGTCATATTTTGATCTTGACTTATGTTTTATCAATTCTAAAAAATGAATTTATTCTATTTTTTTCATCAATATACCTATTTAAAAACAAGTTTAAGACTAAAAAATAATTTATCATAATATAATCAATAATTGAGAGACATAATTACTAACAAAAATTATGATAATCAATTCACTACCAAGTGAGACAAGAGAAAATTACTTTTTTTCTTTTGTGATAACGTAACAAAAAGAAATCAGATAAGGGTGAGAGATAAATACAAGATGTGAAAAACTAAAAAGGCAATGGAAATAAAAAATAAAAATTATCTTAATGATTTTTTTCTTTATTATATTTGATTTTATATTTTATTATTTATTAACATTAAATGTTATACCCTATAAAAGAAATAAAAAATACCTAATTTTATTTTCGTTAACTCGTGGCCCCTGCTTGCTCCAACAATGCTCTGCCACTGTGTGAAAGTACATATCTAGAAAACTTTTGACGAATGAAAGATTTGGTATTTATATGTATCTATTAGTAATAGAATGTCAATGATTGAGGCGACAAATGATGAATCAGTGATTTATTAGTGATGAATTGGTGCTTAGGGTTTTGATTTGGGGGAAAGTTTTAGGGTTTTGATTTTGGAGAAGTTTTAGATGAGTGTTTTTTATTTTACGTCATGGAAAATTTTGGAAGAGAGTGAAAAATTAAGTTGGAAATAAAAAATAAAAAATAAAAAAATAGTGTAGGTTATAATCCTTTAAAAAAAAAAAAAGAAATTAAAACCTACAGTATAATTATCATTTTAGACAATACACCAAACAATCCTAAATCATATTAATCTATGGGAGGTTTTATAACCTCCGTAAAATAACTCTCATTAAATATAATTTTATTTTTTTTGTAGTGTTACTTGGAGCACTAGTTCACAGTTTATCATCATTGTTCTAGTAGAAAATACTATTACATAGTGAAAAGTGCATAAGTCTATTTTAAAGACATGTTAGTTAGCAAAATATGAGATAGAGAAATCGAATGGGAATAGTTTCTTGTGGAAACTGAAAAATGAAAACAATTT
Organism: Vigna unguiculata; assembly: GCF_037176805.1. Classification (NCBI taxonomy): domain Eukaryota; kingdom Viridiplantae; phylum Streptophyta; class Magnoliopsida; order Fabales; family Fabaceae; genus Vigna; species Vigna unguiculata. Next base: position 10,386,246 of record NC_140792.1, read on the forward strand.
TTAGAAAAGACAAAATATGTAGACTATTGTTATTACAAATTTTATTACTTAGATATGGCAAATGTGATGTTATCTAGCAATTTAGATAAGACTACTATGAAGTATATTTGGGACACTCTCATTAAATTTTATAAGGTTAAGTCACTTTACATAAGAATATCTGTAAGACTCGTGAAAATTAATTAATTAAATAATTAATTAATAAATGCGGGTAGAAAGAGCCTTTATGGCATTAATTATTTTTTGATGTGATGTGGAAAAGTACTAGCTCAAATGGTTGAGAGTACTTTGATTGTGTGAGAAGACTTGGGTTCGAGTCCTATGTATGCCAATTATATGTTGTTGTTTTGTTATTAATTTTTAATAATATGTATGAGCATGGAATTGGTAATGTAAGCTTATACTGATTGGAGTGTATCCTAAAACATTTATTTTTTAAGTGTAGTTTTGGAGGGAATATGAGAGGGCAAAAGTAAACCTAGAAGGGGCTCCCAAGAGGAGTTAGAAACCATCCTATAATAATATCCTTAAATGAGAATTAAACATACCATAAAGCCTAAATTCGTTTAAGCCCTTTAACCCAACCATAAGACACATTAGGGGTGCTGAAATTATGTGTGTTTTGATATTGCTTGTGTTTCTGTGCTTTGTTATCCAATTGGATCCTATATGGTGTGGTTTTTGATATAATGTGCACTGAAATTGAGAATTTGGGAATGGACTGTAGAGTGTAAAGTCTTTTGGTATGAAACCAGAATTGATGAGGGTTTTGGGTACTTTTATTTTGGTTTACGGTTCATCACTATGTCTTGAGGACCCAATTGTGTTTGCACTGTGTTTTATGGCTTGATTGATGAACTAGAGATAAAGAATATGAATGTATTACGAATTGGATTGGTTTTGGGTGTCTTTAGTGCATGTGCAGTGGCAAAACTCTGCAAGTTTCGCCCAAGCGACTCCTTCTCGCTTAGGCGAGAGTTGTAGGAGTCCATTTAGTGTTTAGACTCGAGCAATTCGCTCAGGCGACCAAGGTTGGATTTGGGCGAAATACAGTCTCGCTTAGGCGAGATTGGCTGGCCTAAGCGAGGTCGCAAGGAAACTTGGATGTTTTGAGCGCGACTTCTCGCCCAGGCGAGACGTTTTGGAGTGTTGAGCAACAGATACACTCGTTTAGGCGAGAATGGCTCGCCTAAGCGAGGCCTCGATGAGACTTGGTGTTTTTGTGATTGAATCCTCATCTAGGCGAGGTGTTTTGTGTGTTGAGCGACTTAAGGTCTCGCTCAGGCGAGATGAGCTCGCCTAAGCGAGGCAAAGGGGTAAAACCACTATTTCACGCTCGCCTAGGCGAGGTGGGTTAGCTTAAGCGAGGCTGACGGGCTAGCCTGGGCGAAGAGCTCTAGCTTAAGCGAGGATACTGCGAGTTCATGTTAGGTGTGATGTAGAACTGTTTGATTGTGAGTGTCTAAAGTATATGAAGGATATGCTTGTGTTTTAGTGTTTGGGCTTGAAGTACTAGGTCCAATAGGGGGTCTGGGATGTACTTGATGGTTGGACGCATGATGGGCATGGAACTATGTAGTTCTCGTCGGCTACTAAGTGGCGAGGAGTCCTTAGTATGGTGATTACATGCATCGGGCGCACGATGGGCAAGGAATTGTGATGTTCCTGTCGGCTGCTATTGGGCAAGGAGTCCATAGTATGGTGATTGCGTGCGTGCCATGGTCCGAGCGAGCGAGGCTTGGATGTGTTACTACAGATGAGGAGTCTGTAGGGCAAGACTATGAGCAAGATAGGCTCATAGGGTTGGACCACAAATGGGTTAGTTTCGTGGGAGCACAGTGGAGTCCTAGGACCTAGTTCATGCATATGACTCATGAAGGACTATGAGATCAGGGAATGGTTATTTTGAAAATAAAGAAACATTTTACGTGATGCGATTTCTTTGGGAATGGAGTACATATTTATTTCATATATATATATATATATATATATATATATATATATATATATATATATATATATATATATATATATATATATATATATATATATATATATATATATATATATATATTCATATATTGTGCATAGCTTACCCTATCTGTGTGTGCGTGGCGATGATCGGATAACTTATTATCCGGAAGCAGATGATTTGACAGGTGAGCCAAGATATGCTTAGAGGTGGAGTGCAGGGGTTACCTGGGCTTTTGAAAGAATTTTCATATTTAGACTTTTGATGTAAAATTTATTATGTCGAATTTTGGTGGATTTTGTGTAATGTAATTATGAACATATGAATTATGTTATATTAAAGTTTTTTAATTTTCTCGTGTTTTGGGAAAATGGACTTATAATCAATGTGATTTTATTTTCTTATTTCTATTTTATTATGTTACAATATTCACGAAGAGAAATAAAATGAGTCACTACTCGAAATCTGTTGAATGGTGACCGAAACTAGTGATAGAAAAATGTTGTCATTATTAGTGACTAAATTAGTGACCAAAAATGATTTTTGTGATTTAGTGACCAAAATAGTAATTGAATTTTATGTCACAGAAAATTGGTCATGAAATCAATGACTATATTATTTAATTAATCTTAATTTTTTTATTTTACTTTTTACTTTCTACATTTTACTCCCCCTTAACTCAAACCTTGAACCCTAATTTGAACCTTCCACTGCTACACTCCAACCCAACTATGACGATGACGTTGTCAACAAGCATGGGCAAAAGCGTTGCAACCTCCTAAAAAAAGTCCATAGTGGCACTGTCAAGATTCACATATCCACTTGATGAGGTTGTTCTGTTATGTTGTGTTATTAGGGAAATAACTTTCTCCACTAGGTTATTTAAATTTCTTCTTCCCTTTTATTTCACTTTCACTCTTTGTTATGTTCATTACCCATTTATGTGTTATCTTTTCGTCATTTTCCTTCATCTCATCACTTTTCTTAATAAAAAATACATCAAACAATTTATGGATTGTGAATTTCAACTGAATTTATGGATACACTTTTTTTGTTTAATCTTTCAAACAAGGTTGTTTATGATTTGGTTGCTGGTTAGGATTATATTTATCTTCTTGGGTGATATTGTTGTTATTGATCTTCTTCTCTCAATCATAAATCAAATTCCTTATAGTCTTTGTTTCATTATCAAATTACTTTTTCAAGAAGGCCCACTAAGGGCTTGGAAATTGAAGTTTTTAGTAAAACTTCCAAACACATTATATTGGATAGGATACACGACATTAGTTCCAATTTGGTTACATTGTTGTTGTAAGGTTTGGTGCATTATCAAAATTAAAAAGTAAATATAAGTTTTGCTTGTATCTATGATTTAGTAGTCTTTATTCCATTAAAATGTAAGTTGACAAACATGTTTTCTTTTTTGGTACATATTTTCATTTCTAAATTAGTATTTTTGTCTACTTGGTATTAGGAAAAGTTGAATGGAAAATCTCCTACTCGATTAGATTTGTTTTGTCATACACACCAACGAAAGAAGGACAAAACTTGGGTGGATCAAAGATCAACACATGTCATATTGTCTAACATTAGTGTCTTCTTCTTCTTTTTTTTGCCAATGCATTGCCATTTTTATTTTTATGTTTATAGATAGAGTTTACTCGTGTATGGGAAGAAGCATCTCAATCAATATCTATTGCATGAGTATCTTCAATTGATGAATTACAACTTTGGTGTAAAGTTGCTAGAAATAACAAAGGCAAGGTTTATGGGCTTAGATCTGAGTTAACCAAAGCAATTAGGATACAATCCTATCATGATTCTATATCTTCATTTGTGCAAGGCATAAGGGATGAGATTTAGTTAAAAAAATAAGTTATTGGAAGTTCAAACTGAGAGGGATGAATTTTTTTGATAGAATATTCAACAATGAGAGAGAAATTTAACAAAATAACAAAATTTTGCAACTCTTGATGGAGAAGATAAAATTTCAACCTACTCAAATATGAATTGTGTTAGCCAAAGAAGAATATGATGGAGATCATTCTTCAAAAATAAATTTTGATAATGATAAAAGCAAGACCAAGAACTTAAAATGATGAAAAAAGATATTGGAAGACTTGCATTCTATTTATGTATTTGACTAAGCCTTTGTAATATGCCATATATTAGTGAATAAGTTATTTGTAGTACTTAGCTTAAAGAGTCATAAAGAAACATGCACAAATATCACTCAGGAAAGTTTATATTTTCTAAAAAAATTTGTGATAATCGAGTTTCACTAATGATAATCGATTATCCAATTGAAATCAAGTTATTCAGAAGAGTCTTCGTGATAATTGATTAATCATTGTTGGTAATTAATTATCAAAAGAGAAAATGTTTTCAAATATGCTTATATGATAATCGATTATCATTAGTAAATAATTGATTATCAACGATAATTGTGACTTGACTCTTTAGATTTTTTACCTAATTTTCAAATAAGAAGTCTATATATTTTTGCGGAGACCTAATTTGAATGTAACTTTTCATTCAAAGGTTTAGAGATGTGACTGCTAGAGAAACTCTTTGTGTTTGTGAAAATGGGCTTTGAAAAATCTAGTGTGGCTAGAACGATAACTTTCACCAAGTGGATTTTTGTGTGATTGAGTGTTGATATTGTTGCTAGGAGAAGTTGTTCATCCTTCGTGTGACTAAAAAGAGGTGTTTCATTCCTTGTGTGATTCAAGAAAGGTGTCTTTCATCTCTTGTGTCTCTCTAAACCTTAAACTCTTTCTTTTTGTGATTGTAAGTTTGGTTTATTTTAGTATTTGAGTTTATCCCTCTTTAGAAAGATTAACAACTGGACATAAGGTATTTTTATCTGAACTAATATACAATATTTGTGTATGAATTTTCTATTCCCTACTCTTTTTATTTTACTTAAGTTATTAAAATAAGAGAAAAGGTTTTAATTGAACAATAATTTTTAAGGAAAATTTTAAAGCACAATTTCTATTAAGAAACCAATTCACCACCTCTCTTTTTTTTCCAAACGCGAATATTCCGTTGCATGATTATCATAAATGGAAAATTCATTCTCCTTAGTTAGAGTTTATCTTTTTGTTTACTATATATTTTGTATTTTTCACATTGAATCTCAGTGATGTAATAACATTAGCAGTACTTTCGATGATTGTATTATTTTGAAAAACATATATGTGAATGTAGTATAATGATGTAATTGTGGAACATATCATGTCATTATATACATTTATTATATGACATTTATAAACAAAGAGATTTGATATTGAAAAAAACCACATTAGTGATGAATTTAGTCACAAAATCGAGATTTTAAAACCAACCACTAAATCGGTCACTAGTTTCAATCACAAACCCGGTCACTAATTTCGGTCACAAATTTGGTCACAAAATTCGGTCACAAATTTTGATTACATATTCGGTCACTAATTCAGCCAAAGATTCAGTTAGAAACTTGGTCACTGATTTCAGTCATTGATTTTTCACTGATTTCGGTCACTATGGATCAATGACCAACATAATAATGACCAATTATTTTAGTCACTAAATCAACCACAATTTCCATTAGTAATTGATTTTACCCATTTAGTGAGTGAATTTTCAGTCACTATTGTGGTTTTTTTAGTATTGAGTGAGTCTACATTGGTGATAGACCACATCAATAATATAAGTATGTTATTTGCCCAACTTTCAATGGCCAATTTAACAGTTGAAAATGAATATGCATGAACTCTACTTCAAAGTTTATCTTATTTATATGATCAACTCATCATTAATATTATTGATAGACATTGAGAATGTTGTTGGAACTATTATTGAAGAATAACTTAAGAAAAAAGTAAGGTAGAAAGGTGGAAAGTTCAAATCAAGAAATGACTTTGACAATAAGTGGTAGATTAATAGAATGTGACTCTAGTGAGAAAATAGTAATTAGCTCCAATGATGCAAAAAAATTACATTATATGTGGATAGTGGATTAAAATGTAACTTAATGCATGAATCCAAGTGAAAAAATCAGTAGCATACACAAGAAGAAAGAGTCAAATTGTGTATCTAAATGTTTATGCAATTTTCACAGGATTGGTGTTTAGTTAAGATAGTCAATTGCAAATTTAAGTAAACAGATTCACTATCAAGATATTTTCGCTAATATAGTTCAACAAGCTCTCATTCTATAAAGTTAGTTGACAGTCCAATAACATGTTATCTAAAAGTGTTGCAAATTTTTTCTAGTCATTTAGACATGAATATGTTCTTCGTTCTTAATGTTAAATGTTACATTATCCTTGTAGACGTTGAGGGTTGTATTAAATTCTCTCCATGAAACATTAAATGAATAAATTTATTTAAAGAAGCATTTTGATATTTAACATAGCTTATCAAAAAGGTCTTACTACTTTTGTCTCAACTAGAGTAAAAGAGAGTATCGTACTAGGTGGATTTGTATTTCATAGGTGTCAGATTTCCTTTCAATGAAGTTATAGATGCGAGACAACTTTGGCACATTATTCGAGATATCATCTATTTTTGATGTCCTTTTACGAGATGCTCTTGGTGGTCAAATGAAAGAACATTCTCTGCTAACATTGTAAAAGTATTTGTAAGTTAAAAGCAATACTATGTAGAATTTTAAAACAACCATTTATTGATTACATTGAGCATAAGTTTATCAAATGCAAATATGTACGCAAGGTATTTTGAATTTATTGTCGCTAGATGAATCATTACATCTATCATTATTAGATGCAATCATGATTTAACACTAAGACATATTCCTGTTTTAACCCTTTGTTGTTAGCACTTGATAAAAAAAAACTTAGGGTATGTTGATATGTTCTCTAACACTCCAATCAAGATTAGTTTCACACTTATGAACCAACCTTTGATGGATCCATGTCCATGAGATATCATCCTACCTTAGAGATTGTTAATGTTGGTACTGTTAAAATAAAATAAACGTGGTATGGTACTATACACACAATTCAAGGAGTACAAAATGTGAAGGACTTGAAGAAAAAAAATTCTCTATTAAGAAATTAGATGACCTTTGGTATAAGATCCTTAAATGTGGTAAGAAGGAATATGGTAGTGATGAAAGCGGAAAAGGTCAAGGCAAATTTGTTAGTACTTTTAGAAGATACATTACAAGAAACAAATGTAACATTTGCAACAAGAAGTTAAGAATAAGTTGTGATGGTGCTACATCATAGACTAGATCATGTGTCAATGCAAGGTCTAAACATCCTTGCAGACCGTAATCTCTTACATGGGCAAAGAGGTTGTTTTACCTTTATGTTAGCATTGTGTGATATGCAAGAAACATAACTAGAAGTTTGTTAGAATGGCTATTTGATTATTATGCTAGGAGATTATAGGTGTACCCTATCAAAAGGAAGTCAGATGTATTTCTAGTATTCAAGAAATTCAAAGCACGAGTAAAGCATGAAATTGAGAAAAGAATTAAGAACGAGTGGTTAAGTCTTTCTTTGTAAAAGTAGTTAAGGCTTCCTATTACATCACAAGTTGATCACCATCAATAACATATAGTTGAAGACACCATTAGAGATGTGGAATGGAAACCAATAAATTATTCTTCCTTACATGTATTTGGTTGTCTTGTGTTTGTGATGTACAACTGAGAAAGAAAAAAGTTAGTTCCAAATTTAGAACATGTATATTCTTGGGTTATGTTGACAATGTGAAAGGGATATTGCTTGTGGCATCCCACTACTCCTAAGGCTTTTGTTAGCAAGGATGTAACTTTTGAAAAAGAAAAATTAACTGCAAAATGAACAGATAAATAACATCCTTACAAAGGATATTGATACAATGCAAATAAAGAAGAAGCCTTTAGATGATTCTTTTTAATTAGAATGTGAGTATAAAGAAGAGTCAAATGAGGTTAGTGATGCAAGACTTTGACAATCAACATGAGAAAGGGTTAAACTATCTTGGTAGTCACAATATGTTATGGCAAGCCATTATGTGTGTTGTCTTCTAAATGAACAAAGAGAGCCTTTAATAGAAACAAGATATGGAAGCTTATCAAATTTCTGAAAGGTTAGAAAATTATTGGTTGCAAATGGGTATATAAGATCAAACGAGATGACAACAATCAAGTGGAACAATATTATGCTAGATTGGTACTAAAGAGATATGCTAAAAGAAAGGCATTAACTTGAGCAATTAATTGTTACATTTGGTTCATGTCTTGAGCAATTAGATGTAAATATTTTTGTATGGAGAACTTGAATAGGAAAGACATATGCTCTAACCATAACACTTTAAAGAACAAGAAAACATGCTTAGCAACTTCACCAAATATTTGTACGGTTTGGAATAAGAAATTTAGTTCCTTCATTATTAACGTTGGTTACAATATTAGGTTCAAACTGTAATACCTATTACAATAGGTTTGATGAGAGTGGTTTTATCATCTTGATATTGTATATGGATGACATATTGGTGGTAGGCCTTAACAATGCTTGAATCAAGGAATTAAAGGCACATTTGGCTAAGGAGTTTGATATGAAGGACTTGGGACCAACAAGATTTTAAGGATGTGAATTCACCAAGATAGAAAAGATAGAAAGATTTTGAATCCTCAACATAATTAGTAATTACTGACTAAAATTTTGATGCTTGAATATACAAAATTGTAAGCAAAATTTTGACCTGATTTTCTATCAATTGTAAGTATGAGTCCTAACAATGAAACAGGGAATATGAAAATGTCTTGAATACTGTATGCATCAACAATGGTCAACCTAATGTATGCTATGATTTGTACAATACCAAACATGGCACAAGTAGTGAGAGTGATTAGTAGATTCATGAAAAATCGTGTTGGGAGCATCAAAGTGTTTTAAAAGGATCTTTAGATACGTGAAAGGAACCTTGAATATTGCATTATGTTTTAGAGGATGAGAATTAGTTTTAAAGACTATATTGATTCAATTTTTATAAGTGATTTTGATTAAAAGAGATTTATTATTTTCTATCTGTTTATACTTTTAGTAGGAAAAATAAGTTTGTTATCTAGATCACAAAAAATGTTATAGCTTTATTTACTACAAAGCATGCAAAGAAACTATTTAGATTCAAAGGTTAATGAAGGAATTCAAACATGAACAGCAAAAGATTGTTGTATATTGTGATAGTCGAAGTGCTTATACATTGCGAGGAATTTTTTTCTTTCATTTCAAGAAAACACATACCAATATACACTACTACTTTGTTCGAGAAGTATAGGAAGGAAGTGAGAATATGAAAAAAGACTTTCACTAATTAAAACAAATTAGGTGTTATTGTAAAGCCAATTGACATTAACAAATTTAGGTATAGATTCAATCATATTGTGGGCTATTGAAAAAAATAGACGATATAGGTGATAATGAACGAAGCATGGTATGAATATTTGATTAATTTCATCAAAATTTTAAGTGGGAGAGTATGGGAAGAAAACTCTAAAGTTGATAAATTTACCATAATGCTTATTTTTATTGTTATAAGAGAAACATAGTATTTTTTTAGTAAAGTATACCAAAATCACTTCCTTTTCTTTTCTAATATTTTAATGCTTTAGAGAAAAAAAAAATATTACTAAAAGACTCTCTCGGTAGTTTTTTACCTATTTTAAAACAAATATTACTAATTTCTCCTTGGAATTAGAGAGGAGAGTGTTGTGAATTTTTCTTTTAGTAAAATTATATTATTATCTATTGTTTTTGTTTTCATTTTTTAATTTTATTATCAAATCTCATGTCGTTACTTTGATACCTAATATAAAGATGAATTTGAACAAACGTTATTAATAAGTATGTAAAAAATATAGTACTTGTAGAATTTATGCATCTTATCTGAATACTAATTAGTACTTGAAGCCTTTACATATCTTATGAAAATGTAGTTGAATAAGTACAAATTATCTTTTAGTGTGTGGATGTGTGTTTCATTAAGAGATAAAAGAAATGAGACAATCAATCATATCCAAAACATAATGAAGCAAGGGAACTCAGAGTCGAAATTGAATACTACAACTTCCTAGCCATTAACTTTTATTCAACGGGCTTAATTCTTGGTTCCAAATAATTATACTCACCGAATAATTATTCCAAAAATTAAATATAGCTCTTGACCTAATAAACTAAATAACACTGAATTATTATTAATAAGTAAAAACACATGTTTTGTGCGCATGTTTTTTTAATTTATTATTATAATAAAAAGTAATAAAATTATTATTATAATTATAAAATTAAAATAATTTTTTGTAATTTTATTATATATAGTTTTCATTTAATTTCTAGGTGTTTTACAACTAAAAAAGCAGTTAAGTTTAAAAAAGTGTTAATTTAAAAAAAAATTACTTGTAAAATTGATAAAATAATTATTTTAATATTAAAAATATTAAAAAGAATAAAATTAAAACAAAAATAATAAAATTATTATTATTGTTATTATTATAATTATAAAATTAAAATAATTTTGAAATTTTAATGTAAGTATTTTTATTTATTTTGTAGGTTTATAATTAAAATAGTGGTTAAATTTTGAAAAAAAATAAAAATAAAAAATGGTTAAATTTATAGAAATAATCATTTACGATTAAAACTAATATAAAATAAAATATTATTATTATAATTAATTTTAGTATTATTATTATTATCATTATTAATATTTTTATAATAATAATTATTATTATTTCCATTTAAAACACATGTACGCATCTTGTTTATTAAAAAAGTAATAAAATTATTACTATTATTTTTATTATAATTATAAAACTAATATAATTTTTGTAATTTTATTATAAATAATTTTTATTTACTTTGTAATAAAACTGTTTTAAATTTAAAAATATGGTCAAATAGAAAAAAAAAGTAGTTTTAATTTAAAGAATAGTTACTTAAGAAGTAAATAACTATCATTATTAAATATTAACAAGATTAATTAATAATAACAATCATGATTTAATTATTTTTTAGTAGTTTTATTTTTATAACTAACATTAATACTATCGATGTTATTTTTAACGTTAATATTATTAATATTATTGTTAATATAATTTATGTTATTAATTATTATCGTTAATTGTTATAGTATGATGGTGACACATCAGAACATAACATCTATTTGTAAAAGTATATATAGTAAAAGCATGTGTAAAATTAAGGAACAAAAAATAAGAGTTATGAGAAAAATGTAGAAGCACATATCTATCTTCCCTTTTAATTCTTTGAAATAAACACGGTTACTATCTCTTCCTTCATACACAAATAGTACCGAAGTAAACACAAAAATAAGAGAAAAAAAAAAAAAAGTAGACTTTCACCAGATTTATGTTTGACATATTGTGTCATTGGCTGTTTAAGATGCTCACGTTTTAGAGCCTCTCAGAGTGGCTTTTATTTTCTCCCTTCTTGTCTTTTATAGACATGCTAGATCCCATCATAATATCAATATACAAACTTCACTTTTTCTTCTTTTAAATAACAATCATTAAAACATCTCAAAGACAGACTCGTATACCTTGCACCACTGGTTCTTACACTACCCTCTCTCTTCCTTCACTCGTTACAATCCCAATCTCCTTCAAATGATAACTTTTCAAGCATCTTCAAGCACCATCTCAAACTTGCTCTTAGTTTCATGTGGTTTTCTCTTGCCAACCCTGGTATTAGGAGATTGCACATGTGAGAGAGATGAGACTAAAAGGAGTGACTCAAGTGCAGTGCTTCACTACAAACTTGGGTCAATTGCTTCTGTGCTTGTTGCTGGGGCTCTTGGGGTGAGTCTTCCATTGCTGAGCAAAAGAATCCCTGCTCTTAATCCCAAGAATGACATATTCTTCATGGTTAAGGCCTTTGCTGCAGGGGTGATTCTTGCAACTGGGTTTGTCCACATACTTCCTGATGCATATGAAAGCTTGACTTCACCTTGCCTTAAGGAGAATCCATGGGGGAAGTTTCCCTTCACTGGCTTTGTTGCCATGATGTCCTCAATTGGGACCTTAATGGTGGACTCATTTGCCACAGGCTTCTACCACAGGCAACATTTTAACCCCTCCAAGCAGGTTCCTGCTGATGAAGAGATTGCAGATGAACATGCTGGTCACATACATGTTCACACTCATGCCACACATGGCCATGCTCATGGAGCACCTCTCTCCTCTCAGGATTCAGAAACGTCTGAAGTAATTAGGCAGCGCATCATATCACAAGTAAGATCAAGAATTTGGATTCTCTGATAGAGAAACTGGACTCTCAGATCAATTAGTACATGTTTGAAATAAAAGTTTGCAGAATTTTTAACTTCATTGAGTTTTCATTTTATATATTCTGCAGAGATAACTCTCTTATCTTTCTTTTCAAACTATGTTTGGAAACAAGCTCGATTCACCAGAGGATTGAACTGAAAACCAAACATGAACATAAAAGATGTCAAGAGTTGTTGATATGCAGCCTGCTTTTGTTTGTATATGTTGGATTTTGAGTGTTTGTTTTGTTGAAAATACTGCTCAGTTTGCATTATTGGATTGTGTATCAGGTGTTGGAAATAGGAATTGTGGTCCATTCGGTGATAATTGGATTATCATTGGGAACTGCGGGGAGCATTGATACCATAAAACCTCTTCTGGTGGCCTTATCTTTCCATCAATTTTTTGAGGGGATGGGTCTTGGTGGTTGCATATCTCAGGTATTGCAATTTACTTCATAAATTTTACCTGCTCCTTACAAAATTATTAAGACCCTCTTGTCATTTTTTTCTTCCTCTGCTTTATCTCAAGATTAATCACAAAAATACAGACAAATAAGTATTTTTCAGAGAAAAATGAAACTTTTTGTAAAATAGAAGCTGAATTGATGAACTGATATGAGAAAATTTTGAAGCAGGAGAGAAAAGTGAGTGGCGTGTGGGTTATTTTGAGTTTGGAAGTTGTAAAATGTTGTCATGATGACAACATCCTCATATTTTCATCTAACCTTTTTAGTTAAAAGAAAAAGAGAAGGACCAAACAGTCACAAGTGAATTTAAGACATGCTTTTAGTTTATCTTAACATTAAATTATAGAAGAAAAAAAATACTCCTAACTTTTAATCGATGCTAATTAAATTTATTGTGACAGGCAGAGTTTGAGTCAAAGTCTACAGCAATTATGGCAACTTTTTTCTCCCTGACAACTCCAATTGGTATAGCAATTGGAATGGGAGTGTCAAGTGCTTATAAAGAGAATAGCTCAACTGCTTTAACTGTTGAAGGGGTCTTCAATTCTGCTTCTGCTGGGATTTTGATATATATGGCTCTGGTTGATCTTTTAGCAGCAGATTTTATGAACCCAAGATTGCAGAAAAATTTGAAGCTCCAACTAGGGGCAAATATGTCCCTTCTTTTAGGCTCTGGTTGTATGTCTCTGTTGGCCAAATGGGCTTAAGGTTTTTGCTTTGGTTTTATTAATTACTTCCAATTCCTTACCTAATTTATAGAGCTATTTTCTTTCTCTTTAAATGTCTTCCTTTAATGGTGCTACGTACTTCTTTGTCTTCATTTTCTCTTTAACAGTGGCACACCGAAACATGCACCACAACAAGTGAAGTTCGAAATAGAGAAGTGTTTTTTATTAAACGTTACGGAACTTTTATATTACAAATAGTAATGAATGCTTTTCGTATCCTTCAATGATTGATGAAGAAGAACCAAAAAGCATACAATGTCTATTAAGTATTCAAAGGTACAAATATGATTCTTTATTTATTTCTTTTTAAATCACACAAGTAAACTAGAAAGTGAAAATGACATTTGTGGCTTAGTAATATATATATATATATATATATATATATATATATATAGATATAGATAGATAAATAGACCTGTATAAATAAATACACAAAAACCTATAAAATTAACTACATAAGAGGACCGATTAGTAAAATATTAATGATATACAAACTAGATTAAGAAAAAAAATCTTGACATTCATACTACCAATTTATAAACAATAAGACACTATTTGTTCTTAAAATATAGCTAATATTTTATATTTGATAAGTTTGTTTAAAATAGTAATTTTGAAACAAAGTCAACTTTAAAAAATCATAACAAAAATATTTACAAAAAAAATTGAAGAACTTTTCATTTTAAAAATGAAGATATTACACAACCAACTTAGAAAACAGAAAACTTATGTTTATTAAAAAAAACGTTTCGAAAAACACAAATAAAAGATCTTCAACTTAAGTTTATAAACTCAATAACCCATCGACCGATGTATTATCCGCTTTAAAATTAGATTATGCCACGATTTTATTTTTAAAAAATATCTTGAGAATGAAAAAAGAAAAAAATATTTAAATCATTTTAAATCTTAATTTTTAAGTTAGTAGAACTATTGGATGCAATATAACAGTTTTATTCTAATAATATTATGTGGGTACAACAGTATATTTAAAAGAATTATGGGTAAATGATATTGGAGTGGAATAAAAGCACTTAGAATGATTTGGTAGATAGTGGTTGGTCAGAAAGGTCAACCACGTAGAAGTTGTGATAAGCACCCCTCATTCAAATTTGTTTCCAAAAAGATTACGATACGTCTCAACTCAAAAGATACCTAAGCCAATTGCCCATAGATTACTGGGACAGTAACAAAAAATGTGCATATAACATGCATGTGAAAATGCTTGGTGTCCCTGTTGAGTCACTTTCCTGCAAAATTGATCACAGCCTTAATCCATGATTTGACCGTGGAATTTCCCTGTGCTTATTCTTCCCCATTTTCTTCGGTGTGGGAGACTATTTAATGCAAATTGTTCCATTTCACAGGCTTTGTTTGAGGGTCAAAAACTTGGTCCGTTCCAATGTTCTCATTATGCTTATGTTATTAGAGCCCTTTATAAAAGTACTTGACTCAAGTTTTTGTCCCTGCAATTGGAATATCTTAGGGAGGCATCTTTCTAAGGGAATACCATTCTGTCTCTCAACTCTGATCTGGCAACCATGCAATCCCCTCCATTCAAAACTCAATGTGCACCATTCTGTTGATGCATGCCAATACCCAAATAATAATAGTTACATTTTTTGGAATTCCAAGTACAGAAAATAGTGGAGATTTTATTAACAATCATATATATTATTTGTAAAAACTGACAAATAAATATTTTCAGAGAAAAACACAACTATTTGTAAAATGGAATATTTCATGGGGTTTTAAGAAAAGAAACACCTGAAAAGAAGGTGAATTGATGAATTGATATGAGAAAACTTTGAAGCAGAAAAGAAAAGTGAGTTGCGTGTAGGTTCCTTTGGGTTTGGAAGTTGAAAAATGTCGCCATGATGACAACATCCTCATATTTTCATCTAACCTTTTTAGTTAAAAGAAAAAGAGAATGACCAAACAGTCACAAGTGAATTAAGGACATGCTTTTAGTTTATCATAGCATTAAATTATTCACGTAGCTTTAAAGTTGGTTCCTAGGTTCATAAAAAAATAATAATACATCATCTATATCTTTTTATACCACTTCAGATTTTCTGTAGTCCTTCTTTTAAACCTTTAGAACATATTAAAAATATTGATATCTTAAAAAAATTAATATAACCACTCATGATATTAAATTATTACATTATAATAAATAAAATTTATTTTTATACTCTTACCGTTATAAAATTATACTTATAAAATTATGATGAGTTAAAAAATAAAAATAATTACATAAAAAATATCAAAACAATATTCTACATGACAAAAATAAATAACAAATAAAAATATTAAAAAATGTCAAATGCGTGTTTTTAAAACAATTTGATAGATCCTTAAATGAAATCATGTCAAAGAAAATAACTGTATAATTAAGGATGCGATGAGATGAAAATACCTTAAAGATCTAAAAAACCTTTTCAGATATTAAACTAGTCAAACTGTTGAGAAATAATCAAAATTATTTTAGCAAAATGTAAATAGTTCTTCAAATGAAACAAAAAAGAGTGTTGTAATTGAAATCGCGACGGGATGACAAACCAAAAAGAAAACGGTTTTAAAAAGAGATTTGGAGTCACGACCATAGTTATTTCTGGAAAACTATGAAAAACTATAAAGATAGGACAAGTTTGCGAAAAATCGGATTTTGGATCCGGGAGTCGGTTACCTATAAAAGTGTTGTCTTTTATATGCTTACACAACATTTTTAAATGTGTTGGCAAGTTCTGTGTTGCCTAAAATGAAAAAATGGTGTACTGCACCATGGTACATGTCCTTGGCCGTCCAAAGAAAGGAGAAGGGGGGAAACATCAACATGGGATTTCACACCAAATGTGTCTCATTCTTGACCTTGTTTATAGAAGCTAAGGTTTTCTAATTGTTGTTGTACCCTTGTACACATTTTGGTTTTGCTTAGAGGCCCCTAAACTCTTCTATATAAGGGGTGTTAATAGTCTTCTAAAAGGGTTGACCAATTACAGTCTAAACACCTTTGTTTTGTTGTTCAACCGTGAGCTCTTCCTCCTTTTGAGTGAAACCTCTAAGCCTTATCTTGAGCAAATTCAAGTGGTGGCACAACACCACTCATCTTCAAGGGTTAGCTAGTCTTTTGGTTCCCCCCTTAAGTGGTGTGCTTCTTTGCTCCATTTTCATCTTCTTTTCTTCCATTTTCTACTTCCTTTTACCTTATTTCAATTTAACCTTTTGGTTTCCATTACTCTTTTGTTTTGATTTCTTGTTTAATTGGCTCTTTTCCTTCTCTTGAGCTTTTTAAAATACACATTCACATGTAGACAGCTTTCTATCATAATGTTCATTGATAATCTTCACTAGGTTTTCCTAAAGAACTCCACCGTATTTCAAAGATTAAAATGAACCAAAAATATCCTACATCGTTTGGTATCTAGAGCTTAGGTTATTTTCAGTATGGTGTTTTTCATGTGTTAACCTTTGATGTTTTTGTTTGGTGGACCTCTCGGCCTTGGTGGTTCCAAAATGCTGTGCACCAACATTTCCACTTTACTTGGAGGTTTAAGTATCTAGAACTCATTCTCTATATATTTGTTACCTTGTGAAGTTGTGAACATGATCTTTGTTGCCATTTTAGACCAAATCTGAGAGCTTCTTGTCTTGTTACCATGCCAAAAAATTGTTGGCACAAGCAAGCTTGAAGCAAAGATTTGATAAAGCCAAATGCATGAAGATCATATGTGGTTGATGAAGATTTATGAAGATCCACTTGAAGATCATGTTTCAATTGTATTAAATCTATAATTGATGTGTTAAATGTAATGATTACATGTTATTACATGTTGGTAGGCTATATGACATAGGTTAGATGTCTTGTTAGTCTTAATGTGTCCTTTTAAATTTGTTAAAATGGGTTTTAACTAGTTAAAAGACTTGTTGTATATAGTTTCTGGTATGAATGTATTCAATAAGTTGAATTGTTTTTCAATCGAGTGATTTCACTTAAGTCAAGTGAGATGAACAAACTATATGGAAAATTCAACTGACTGATTTCACTTAAACCAAACTATATAAGTTGTGCTTTCAAGAGCAGAGGAATATTTTTGAGTTTTTGAGCGCGAAAACTTGTCATTCATCACTGAAAAACTCTCTCTCTCTCTACGTTACACAACTGCAAGGTGAAGATTGAAGATCTTGGTTGATCTTGGAGACATTTGGGCTTGTGATTAGCTTGAAGAACTTGTGTATGGTTGGCTAGAGTGGGCCACCATCAAGTTTTGTAGTTCTTGAGCCTCTGGTTGTTTACCTGATGTGATTTCAGGTTTGTGAGTGTGATTCTTGCAGGGTGTTAGTCTAGATTTTTGTGTGAGTCAAAAATCCTGTGTTTCTTTGTTCAAAAGTGTAATCTTGGTGTGTGATTTGTAAAACTTTTTAATATAGTAGAAACTAGGCTCAGGTTGTCATGGTAAACTGGATGTAGCTCTGTGATTGAGTAAACCAATATAAAAACAATTGTGCCAATATCTTCCCTTCATCTCACTCACTTTAAACCACTTCAAAAACTCAAGAAAACCAATTAATTCATTCTTTGTTGTGCTTTAATGCGTTTTTATGTAATCTGATGTTGCATACTTATTAGAAATATTGATTGGTACAAGTCTTATGTATAAAAGATTGTTGTTTGAGTTAAATCTGTCAATTCTTCATTCTGCATAAATTCCTAGGATTTTAGCCGATTGATTTGAATTTTTAATCAATTATTTCATAGGCTCAAGAACAAATTAGTTTGTTGTTTTATTTTTTGACCAATTGAAAGTGTATTGTTTTGTAACTTTTGCATTCGAATTTCATAGTCTATTTGATTCAATCAAAAGGGGTTTTATGCTTTCGAAAAAGTTTTAAACAACCAATTCAATAAAAAATTTGTTCACATGTCGAAAGAGTCTTTAAATGTGCTTATCTTTGAGTTTTGGTCTATTGTCATATGTTCACTTGAAGTTTTCTTGTTCTTATTACTCAAAATGTTTGAATCTTGCATGATCTACATGACTTGTTTTGTATGTGTGCCTTGGAATTGATTTGTGGCATAAAACAAGGAACTAAGTGACTAAGACACGTAAAACACCTTCCCACCATCTTTGTTGAGCTAGATTTGAAAATAGAAAAAATTTCATGCCCATTTGACCTAAAACTAAGAGCATTCTTTGTTCTTAGTAAACAAAAATTTGAAAAATTGTGGTGTGTTATTCTTCTAGCTTGTATGTTTGAGTGTTGGGTGGTATTAGCAAATTAGTTCCTCCTTTTAACTTGGTTCTTATCTTCCTTAGTGCATGCATGATTTGAGTCTTGAAAATACATGTTCAAATATTTTTCCATTGAGTCCTTTTATCATATTTACTTGTGTTAGTCTTACTTGAAAGTTTTGTCACATGATTTTCTTTCTTTAGAAGTTTTACCTTTCTTGCTTTTGTGCTTTTCTTGCTTGTCTTTTGGTAATCTATGTTTTGTCTTTGAGTTTTCTTTCCTTGCTATTCTTGAGTGGTTGGCTGAAACATATTTGTCCATTTTAAGCTTGCATCTTGAAAAGTTTTGAAAATCTATAGTTGTTTTCACTACTTTTGGTGGATTTGAGTGCTAGCCTAGCCTTGTTACTTTAGGAGTGTGATCTAAATACTTGGGGCTGCAATTTTGTTGATTTTTGGTCTCGATATTTTGCCATTCTAACCACTAATACTTTTTTATTGTCTCGATTTGAGCTTTGCTTGTAGGGAAAATGAATTAGAATGAAGTTATCTCGGAAGAGATAGAAGAAGAGGCACCTTTGAACTACTCCACTACCCATGGAGAAGCAATGATAGAACATGACAACCAAACTTCGAACTTGGTGAATTTGATTAGAAAGATGGAGTTGTCAATAAGGGAGACCTTTGAACAAATGAGAGAAGACAATAGGCAAAGTGAGCTAATACTTCATGAACACATCCAAAGGCTTGATGCTAGAGAGGATGAAAGGTGGATGAGAAGAAGGACCTCATCTAAGGACTCATATGGTGATAATGGTGGAAGGAGAAGGTGCAATCATGGTGGAAATAGGAGGCGTAATTCCTTACCAAGGAGACAACCTCCTTTATTCAAGATCCCAAAGTTCAATATAGACAATGACCCCAACATCTACTTGGAGTGGGAGAAAAAAGTAGACCAAGTTTTTAATGTTATTTACTTAGTGAGCAAGAGCAAGTAGAGCAAGTAGATTTAGTTGTTTTAGAATTTGAAAAGTATTCCATGACTTGGTGGAATCAAATTTATATGGACACTAATGAACAAGAGCCACCCGCGGCTTCTTAGATGGACATTAAGAACGTTATCACGCTAGATTTGTTCCTTCCTACTATAGGAGGGAGACTTTTTTTTGAAGCTCCAAAGGCTTCAAATAGTCCATGTGTGTGAATGACTATGCTAAATTTATGGAGTCTCTACTTCTCAAAGTAGGTCTCCAATTTGAAAGTGAAGAAGAAAAGGTAGCTAGGTTTGTGAGTGGATTGAGAAGGGACATACAAGATGTAGTACAATTGTAAGAGTACTCCTCACTTGAAAAGGTTTTGCACTTGGCCATAAAGTTGAAACTCAATTACAAAAGAAAAGAGAGGTTGAGAGGAGTGGATCACACAATGACTACTACTCTAATAGTTGGAAAGGCAAGGAAAAGAAATTTGAAAAACAACCTTACAAAGGTCTTAAAACCCTCCTCGATCTAATTTGGCAAGAAATTCAAAAGACACTTATAATTCTTCTCAAGGTTCAAGGACAAGTTCCATAAAATGTTTTAAATGCTTAGGGTATGGACACATTGCTTCTACTTGTCCAACCAAAAGAACCATGACTTTGAACCAAAAAGGAGAAGTAGAGAGTGAGAATTTTTCTCCCCCTACCTAAAAAGTTCTTCTTCCCACACTTCTTCTTCATCATCTTCAAGTGAGGAAGAGATTAAACCAAGTGAAGATGACTTGTTAGTGGTAAGGAGCATGCTAGGGCAAGTTCCAAAATAGCTTGAATCTTCTCAAAAGGAAAACATTTCTCATACTAGATGTCTTATCAATGACAAACTATGTTCCCTTATTATTGGTGGTGGAAATTGTGTGAATGTGGCTAGCATAAGTGTTGTGGACAAGCTTGGCTTGAAACCCACGCCTCATGCCAAGCCCTGTAAACTATCTTGGCTTAGTGAGGAAGGAGAAATTAAAATGACTAAGCATTTCCTTCTCAATTTCTCCATTTGGAAATTATAAGGATGAGGTATTGTGTCATGTGGTGCCTATGGAAGCCACCCATATTTTGTGTAGAAGGCCTTGACAATTGATAAAAACGTTTTTTTCTTGATGGCCATGCCAATAAATTTACTTTCTAATTCCAAGAAAAGAAAATCACACTCATACCTCTCTCACCAAAAAAAGTCATGAGGACCATGTATAAATGATTAAGAAAAAGAATGATGAAGTTGCGCAAGTGGCGCAAAGGCATACACTGCTAAAAAAACTCATATTTCCTACCAATTTTGTTTTGAAATTTTTTTTATAGGAAATACTTATAAATTTTGTTATGAAAAAAAAATTGCAGGAAATTGTTGCCAATTCTTTTGCAAAATATTTTGTATAAAACACTTTTCACAACAAATTTTGTAGAAAATACTTACGAATTTTATAATTTTGTAGGAAATAATTACTCAGGAAGGAATTACCTGCCAATTAAAATTCTTAGAAAAAATAGCAGGAAAAAGTCTTTTCTTGCAAATTTTTTTAAATTTGCAAGAAAATTCTCATGTAATATGAGAATTTTTAGTAGTGATAGTAGGGAGGCCAAGAAGAAAGGCATCATGATCTCTTACATAGAAGTTAAAAAGGTAATGCCTGCCTAAAAACAAATGTTTAGAGCTTGTCCTAGTGAGTCATGTCCATCTTTCCAAGACCACCCTTCTAGATGTCCTCAAGACTTGTAATTAGTCTTAGATATTTTTCAAGAACCTTCAAAGGGCTTTCCACCCGTAAGAGGTATAGAACACCAAATTGATTTTATTTGAGCCTCATCTTTGCATAATAGGCCATCATATAGGACCACTCTTGAGGAGGCTAAGGAGATTCAAAAACAAGTGGAAGAGTTATTGGAAAAAGGGTGGTGCAACATAACATGAGTACTTGTGCAATGCTTGTGATTCTTGTCCCCAAAAAGGATAGAACATGGAGACTGTTCATAGATTTTAAGGCCATAAATAACATCACCAAAAGTATAGGTTGCTAGCACAAGTGACCTTGGTGTAAGGATTAGATGAAGTAATTGCGTGAGATCACATGAGGTTGATGAATAATTTATGAAGATGCATTGATAATCAAACTTCTGGTTTGTTGAATCTGGAAATGACGTGAATACCGTGAAGTTTATATGTTGTATTATTTTTGTAGACTATATGACATAGGTTAGATGTCCTTTTAGTCTTGGTGTGTCCTTTTCAATCTGTTAAAAAAAGTTTTTAACAGGTTAAAAGGCTTATTGCATATAATTTTGGTATGAATGTATTCAATCAGTTGAATTGTTATTCAATCGACTGATTTCCCTTAAGTCAAGTGAAATCAACAGATTGTACGAGCAAATCAACCTGTTGAATTCACTTATGACCAAGCTATATAAGGTGGTTTTAATAGATATGAGGTACAAATTGAGATTTTTTAGCGTGAAAAATAGTCATACAATTTTGGAAAACTCTATCTATGAATCACACAATTGTAGTTGTAGATTGAAGATCTTGGTTGATCTTAGAGGCATTTTGGCTTGGTTGAAGCTTGAAGAACACGTGCTTGATTGGCTAGGGAGAGCCTCCATCAGGTTTTGTTGTTCTTGTGCCTCTATAGTGTTCCTGGTGTGATTTCAGGTCTATAAGTGGGATTCTTACAATGTTGGGGATAAGATTTTTGTGGGATTCAAAAATCTTTGTGTTTGCTTTATTCAAAAGTGTAATCTTATGTGATTTTGTAAAACTTTTGATAATACTAGAAAACTAGGCTCAGGTTGTCATGGTAAACTAGAAGTAGCTATGTGATTGAGTGAACCAGTATAAAAATAAGTGTGTGGTCTTCTTTCCCTTATCTTGTTCATCTTTAAAATCTCAAGAAAACTAAACAAATCAATATTTGTTAAGTGTGCATGTGTTTTTACGGTTCTTGGTAGTGTAATCAAGCTGGATATATTGATTAGAACATATCTTGGTTGAAAAAGCATGTTGTTTGAGTGAATTTCGTGCATTTCGCATTTCAGCATAATTTCCTAGAATATTAGCTTATTGATTTCATATTTTAATTTGTTGATTCATTGTGTATGAACAAATTAACTTGCTGTTTTTTATTTTAGTCAGTTAAAAGTGCAACTTTTGTTTTCTGATTTCATGGTCAATCTGATTCAATGAAAAGGGTTCTTAAGCTTTCAAAAAAGTTTTATAAAGCCAATTCAACCCCCCTCTTGGCTAAACTAACCATTTCATTACTTATAGAGGCATCCCATTCCTAGACTATATGATTTACTTGAGGAGTTACATGGTGCCCCCATATTTTCCTAAATATACTTGAAGAGTGGATACAACTAAATTAGAATTAAGGAAGGTGATGAATGGAAAATATCTTTCAAGACTAAGCTTGGATTGTATGAGTGGTTAGTCATGCCTTTTGGCTTGACCAGTTCACCTAGTACCTTCATGAGACTCATTCATCATGTGCTTAGAGAGTACTTAAGCAAGTCTGTTGTTCTCTACTTTGATGACATTCTCATTTATAGCTTATCAAGGGAAGAACACATGCATCATTTGATAAGTGTGTTAGGGACCCTAAGGAAGGAGTCCTTGTATGCTAACATGGAAAAAATGCATTTTTGGGATGGGGATCATGTGATCTTTCTAAGGTTTAAAATCAATCAACATGGAGTCAATGTGGACCAAGAAAAAGTGGTGGCTATAAAGGAGTGGCCTACACCTTAGATGTGAGTGAGCTTAGATCTTTTCATGGGTTGTCTAGCTTCTATAGGATCTTTGTGCCAAACTTTAGCACAATAGTCGCTTCTTTAAATGAGTTGGTTAAGAAAGGTGTGGACTTCATGTGGAGAATTGATCAAACAAAGGCCTTTAAAACTTTAAAATAAAAATTTATCAATGCCTCGTGCTTCTCCAAGGCTAGTCATATCAACTACTCCAACTATGCAAAGAGCTTTATGTTCTTGTTAGAACATTACGAACTTGGTAACGCTACCTTCTTTCCAAGGAGTTTGTGATCCATAGTGATCATGAATCCCTAAAGTTTTTGAAAAGTCGAAGCAAGGTGAACAAGAGACCTACTACGTGGACAAAATTCCTTGAACAATTCCCATTTGTGATTAAACATAAGAAAGGAAAAACTAATTTAATGATTTTTAACAAGTTGGCAAATGTACCAATTCGAGCAAGTAGTAACCGGTAAGACCTTAATATCATTTCCTAAGGGACTCGTGCACGACTAAATAAATGCGTAACTAATAACTAATCTAGACTAAAGAATAATTCCATAATTGAGATTTGGTGTTAGAAAATAAATTTAACATTAATGATAAAAGGTGAACTTTGATATGGAAATTCAAAACACTTAGAAAGTGGAAAAAATTAGGAATGAAATGGATTGATATTGTTGGGGTTAGATTTCACTGACTTCACTCTCATGCATTTAAAACACTCAAACTCATATTCGTTAGCATACTAATATCAACCCACAAGTTTACTCAAACCCTAATCCCTTAGTTGAATAAGCCTAGATTTTCTTTTAAGAGTCAATCCCTTGAATCCCAAATAAGCAAATCTACTTTATGAACTACGGTTTAAAACAACTAATGGGACAAACTTCATTCCTAGATACAAGTTCTATTAGGTATCTTGTCCCAAGTCTAGGTTTCAAAAGATATTTTCCAATACCTAATAAACCATGTATTAAGCAATGCATGACCAAATCAAAGCAAGCATTAAGTAACTATATAAAGACACCAGCATTTGATGGAAGAAGAATGTATATATTTAAAACATTCAATAATACAAGAGAGTTCAATGGCTACATTTATCTCACACAAAATGGGTTTAGCTCTCCATTATCATGGAGAGCACTAGCTTATAAAATGAAATGTGGAAGAAGATGAAGATACAAGGAGGAAGAAGAGATTGCTCACACAAGTCGTAATAGACCTCAAAGCTCTCCAAGAAATGTTTTTTGTTCCCCAAAACACTCAAAGGTGTCTTTCCCTCGAGCAACCAAGAAGAAATAGGGCCAACTTGTCACATCAACAAGAGTGGCGCCCGAAGCAAGTTCTCCATCACCGAGCGCGAGGATCCAAAGAAGATAAGTACTGCTTTTGTTTATTTAATGCCTAGCGCCTTCCTGGTGGTGCCCGAAGCGGCCTTCAGGGACAAGGCTCGCTCCTAGCACTGCTATTTGATCGCCTGATGATAGAACTTCTGCAAAGTGGACATGTTCCCTAACTTTGTGGCGCCTAATGCCATCTATGTACTGCCCAACGCCAGTTGCTCTGATGGAAGACCTTATTCTTTGATCTTATGGCATTGGGCTTGACTTCTTTGACGTTTGGGCGCCGTTGTTCCTCCATTATTTCACATTTTAGTTCTTCTTCTTGCTACTCATGATTGCTAATTTGTCTAGGTTTTGGAACAAAGCTTCTTGTCATTAAATTAGACACAAAAAATAGGAATTAATGGTATACTTATATTAGTGTAACCTAAAAAGTATTTCTCTACAAAAGCCAGACAAAATTGAAGATTAAAAAGATTAAAAGTTATAGAAGAGTTGATTTTGTCAATAAAGTATGACTCAGATAATGGTAAAAATTAACATTATAAACTATCCCAAACTTAGAACCTTGCTTGTCCTCAAGCAAAAAGTTAACTTAGCCCAACAAGACATCAACTCAGTTATTGTCTCACAAATAAAAAACAAATCCAGACAATTAATTCATATATCATTCATGCATGCTCTTCTTTGGATTCACTTTAACAAGAAAACAATTTGCCACTAAGTTTCAACTATTGTGCTTAAAAAAATGAGTTTATGTTATACCCTTGTACACTTTTTGGTTTTGCTTAGAGGCCTTAAACTCTTCTATATAAGGGGTGCTCATGGTCTTCTAAAAGGGTTGATCAAATGAAATCTAAACACCGTATTTTTATTGTTCAATTGTTAGCTCTTCCTCCTTTGGATTGAAACCTCTAAGCCTTATCTTAAGCAAGCTCAATGGTGACACAACACCACTCATCTTCAAAGGGTTGGCTAGCCTTTTTGTTCCCCCTTAAAGGAGTGTGCTTCTATGCAACATTTTCAACTTCATGTATTCCATTTTCTATTTTTTTTCCCTTATTTCAATTCAGCATTTTGGTTTCCATTACTCTTTTGTTTTGATTTCTTGTTTAATTGGTTATTTCCTTCTCTAGAGGCTTTTGAAACACACATTCACATCTATATAGCTTGATATCTTAATGTACAATGTGAATCTTCGCTAGGTTTTCTTAAAGAACTCAACACCATATTTGAAAGCTTAAAATGAACCAACAATATCCTACATGAACTTATGCATCTTGAGATGGCTGATAAAATAGACAAAGGAAATGGAAAAATCATTCATTTAAGCCTTACATGGTTGGCCTTGCACTTTAGGAGTTGTGCTATACACCAAGAGCCTAGAAAATTTTCTAGATTTGCCACTCCATTTGCAAAAAGAGTAGTAGAAACTAAACCAACATTTTTTAATCTTGTTCTTCACATTTATTTTCAGAAAAAGATCATGAAGATTCGTAAGATCACCTTGAAACATTCTATGAAATTTGTGCAAACAAAGGGGATTGGAATAGGACAAGAAGAAGTTCTTTATACAACCAATCAATAAAGTTCGAGCACCATCTTGGTGCTAGTGGATCATGTGCAGGGGCCTTGAATTCCTTACCTCCACTTAAAAGACACAACTAGCCAATACTGAAGTTGGCCAACCAAGTCAAGGATCTAAATTAGAGACACAATTTTTCAATACTAAAGTTGACCAAGCATATCAAAGAACTAAAGTCATACGAGAGGAAAGGGATTCCAAAGCCTCTAAATTTGAAGATGATGAGTTATTTGACAAAATGGTTCAATCTGAGGGCCAATTAGACGATCCTAATGTAGTAGATGACTAAAACCACCAAAAATAGAATTCTTTTGAAATTTTTGCGCATTTTAATTTATGTCTTAATTTTAATTTTTAGTTTATGTTTTTTCTTTTATTTATTGCATAAGTGTAGACATGAACTTTTGGGGTAAATATTTTGAAGTAGCTGATATCTTTTTGGCAATTGCATAAAATACTTTTTTTTTTAATTTTGGTTAGAACAAGAACTATGAGGAAAGCTAAAAACCCCTTTTGAGATTTAAAAGCTTTAGGGAGTTGTAAAATCTTGAAAAATGGTTAGTCCTAGTGCTTGAAGGTTCAAAATGCATTGCAATTAGAGTTCACAGTTTGAAAATTGATACAAAGAGTGAATCCACCTAGTAAGAAGAGTGAGCCAACCACTAAAGGTGAGATGAGTGAGGCATTTGTGGTGAGAAATTTCATTGATTTTGTGTTAAGTTTTATTATGGAAAGGATCAAGGCATGTTCTTTGTTGAATATTTTTAGTCTAGAGCCAAAAACAACTAACCCAACACAATTGATTTATCCTTTTTGAACCTTGGCTATATACACACACACACACACCATAAGCATGATAAATATGTAAATCCTACCTTCCTTACTGATGAAGGAGATAGAACAATATATGGGTTTTGTCAAAAGCAAAATGGGAGTTGTTATAGAATGAGAAAAAAAGGTCAAGGTGCAATCAACCAAATACAAAAAAAAAAAGAATGAAATGATTACTTTAAAACAAATTAATGCAGTTCAAAGGGATAGGTGAAAAAGTTGATACACCCATAAGGGAGATAGGTGCATTGTTAACAAGGCTAGAAAAGAAAGAGAGAAACTCATGTCATGTTCATATTGTTAAATTTTCTTTATCAGTGAGTTTTGTTTATCTTCAAAAACCGATTTTTCTTGACAATCCAACCACATTGCAACCCTTCAAGACCTTAGTGATTCATTCTACTTATGTGTCATAATCATTACAAACAAAAATACAAAACTAAATGAAAGCTTGCAAGGTTGCCTAAATTGAAATACTCAGCTAGGAGGAAATCTATTCCACTTAAATGAGAATTTTGATAATAAAAATTGTGTTAATTCAAAATTGTGTAATAATTTTGCAATTGAGTCTTGATATTTTGAAGAGACACCATTTATTACTACGAGAAATGCCTTGAGATTTGATATTAGTTCTTGAGCAAACTAATGCAAAAATTGTTTTGAACTATTTTGTACAAACTGACTTTGTACTTTGTTTAAGGACAAGCAAAGCTCAAAGTTGTGGGGTGTGATAAGTTTATAGAGTACTTAATTTCACATATGAATTTCGATACTTAAAATGCATCCATGTGATATATTTTTTAGTAAGTCAAACCCTTTTAGCTTAAAATACAGAACGTAGTAACGAGAATTGATTACTTGGGAATTTAATCAAATTATGATAAAATGCAACACTTTTACAAGAAACGAGGAACTAGCATAGTTGAATGCTAAAAGACCGATGTTGAGCATTGAAAGACGATTTGAAAAGATCTAGACTATGACTTTTTGCAGCTGAGCCATAAGAAAGTGGCGTTAAGCACTAAAGGTGGTTAAGAAAAAAAGTCAAAGGTGGTGTTGAGCACTAAAAGCTGTTAAGAGAAAAAAATCAAATGTGTTGAGCCCTTGAGGCGATAAAGAAAGAAGAAAACATTGCACAGAAGAAAATTTTTGTAATTGAGCATCTAAAGTTGGAACTGAGTATCGGTGAAATTTTCTATAAATAGAAACCTCATATCTTGATTTTAGACATTGAATGAAGAAGCAACTAAGTAATAGTAGAATAAAAATACAATGTTGTGAAGCTAGACAGATATTAACCGTATTGGTAACAGTGACACTGTATAATTAGTTGTTGTTGAATTTATATTACAAAAAATGATACTATAATAAGAAACGAAAAGAATTATGCGAGTAGTCCCTGGATTGGTATTGTGTATTTATATGCTTTTTTGAGTTTATAGATTAAGATCAAGAACCAGATTTAATTTTTATATTCAATTATCAGAAATTTGTTGGTAACAGAAAATATCTTGAGATCAACTATGAATACGTCAAGATTAGCTCTGAGTATGTCAGAATCTCTCTTGTTAAGTAACTACACAATTCAAATTGAATAAAAAGCCTCCACAAAACTCAATATTACAAACTTTTTCATGATTTCAATATTATAATAAGAATAAGTTGAAGGACACACAAAGGTTAATGTTTTGATAAACATGAGATAGATAGACTTTCCCTCTTATAATATATTTGGACATATTTAACTTTAGTATGTTTAATAAAATAGAAGTGATCGTCTCACTAACAATATTTTCAATGTCATTTTTTCTAAACTATATGTTTTATATTTATGTGTGTTATGTAAACCAGAGTTTAATCTGGGAGTACAAATATATAAGTAGGCCAATACGTTACTCTTGTCATATTTTTTAGTAAATCAAAAAAAGATATAATAGTAAATTCCATCTTTTAACTGTACATCAATGAAAAAACCGGGAACAATATAAAAATTTATTCTGATAACAAAATAAAACATTTTGCATCTTTAAATTCATTTTATCTAAATACACTCGCAGAAAATAACAGAAATTGACATGAGAAGAAGAAATTAGCTCGAGTTCAGAACATAATGTTCTGATTCTTCCAATTTGATGATCAGAAGCATCAATAATTTATTGAAGAATAATAATAAAAAAAAGAGTAAACAAGATAAATAAAAACATCCTCCATTCACATCTCATAGAAAGAAGAACACGGGTAATGTCAAGCATCTAAATGCTAAGTTATGTCTCTAACCACTATGAACAAGCTTGATTGCTCAAGCAAAGAAAGATGCCAAATAATATTTCTGAAGGTTAATTAGAAAATTATTTTAGGACCTCTTTGTTTAAAAACCATTCTATAATTTTATTTTCTATTGACAATTATGAAAACAATATTACTTTACCTTTACTTTTTTGAAGTTTATACAGAAAATCTCTACAAATATGGGTCGAATTTGTTAAACTATTTTCTTGGGCACTGTCAAAATTATATTTTTGTGACTGGGGGAAAGTTTCACAGACCAAAATCCAGAATGAAGAAGAATCACAGATGACATTCAGATTCCAAAGAAGAAACTTTTAATTAACAGAACCCTTTCCTCCAAATCACTCTTTCAAAGAACATAATTCATCTATCTAATGTTACATTAAGATTTCAAAGATATCATCATAAAGGTGATCAAATCATATTAGTCCTACTCAAAGGTCACATCACCAATCTTTCTTTTTCCTACTAGAGACAATTTCTCTCTTTCCCTTTCCTTGAAAAGATCACCCTCAGATTTTAGGCTCTTAACTGAGACATTGACACTAATGCACCCCCGGTACATGGTAGCCTAAAGCACCCTTTCCCAAAAGCATTTCAACTAGTATATAGAGAGGGAACACCACACCAAAAGAATCATCACTTCCATTTCAGGTTTGACAAATTTGGATGCACTTTACAAAGATGTGTTACTATCAAAGTTTTGAAAGCAGTACATGATTACAATTTCTGTCATAACATTAATAGTGTAACCTGTTTTGTTTGAAGTTTTCAAATATGAAAAAAGTATAAATTATTTAAAGTAATTTTGAGATGTAGCTAGTGCCTTCTTGGTTATTGTTAGTGACTGACGAACCTCTTCCTCACGCCACAGCAAGGGAAGAGGTAGTGTTTGCATGAGGGCTTTGAGTAGAAAGCAAGCAAAAGAAAAAGGGTTTATAAAACCAAACTTTCATCTTTTCCAATGACGAAGTAAGCATATATACCAACATGAAATGCAGTTATAAAAACTCCCTGAAAAGGACATTGTTGAGCCGGTGAGCCAATTCCCATAAAATACTCGCATTTGTGACACCTTTTCTGAACTTTTGGCATGCCTTCATGCTCACATCTCCAACCAAGGATCACTGTGCATCAAAGTTGTGTCACCCAAAGAATCAATCTTTATCCCAAACAGAACCCCCTTGTCTACTCTTCCTTTACTCTGGTCAATTCTTGAGCCTGTCCAAAAGCCCATGTATTATTTATATAAAAACCTAAACCTCACATTGTTCCACCTTTGAGTCTTTCAGTGCACTGAAATTGGAGTGGAACAGTGAAGCCATAATCAGAAGCCTCTTTCTTCACATCTTGTGGCATTACAGAAACTAAAACTGCAAGTGGGGTCATGGCCATGGAAACAAGAAGAGTAAGAAAAAGTGTTATGATACTTCTCCTCTACCTGACTTTCTCTGCCATTTCTCTCACTCAATGTGGTAAGCCTCATTAACCTCAACAGGTTTTTCTATCTGTCATTTCAATTACCATCTATATCATCCCAATTATTCCAAAATTTCAAATTGATTTCTAGATATGATGAGATTGTGTGAAGCCTTTTGCTTGTTAAAATCCATTTAAAGTGTAATGACTCACAACACTCATGATCAAGCAATAAGGGCTAGAATGTATTCATAACTGCATCATAATACAATACCATTAACATTAAGCAAATATTGAATGTCAAAAATTAATGGCTCAAAATCCACTTTATTTCCCTGTACAGATGCAGATAGATCAATGAGGGTATTAAGAGGCCCCAGAGATAAAAGAAATTCAAGCAACAACAAAATCTCAAAGAAGTTGAAAACAGTTAAGAATTTAGTTGAGAATCCAACCGTTTTCTCATCAAATGTAGAACCCTACAGTCTTAGCTCACCATTCTCTTTGCCTCCTTATGAATCATTGGCTCCAATTCCACTGCCAGAAAACAGCCCTCCATTTTGTGTGTTCCCACCACCAGGCATTCCTTCCACCACCATGCCAACCCCCACAGGCTTTCAACCCACAACACCATCACCACCAGACTTTTACACTTCACCGGTTATCCCAACCCAAAACCCCCCTCCAAACCCCCTGATCATAACACCAGGCCCACCCACTATCACGCCGGGCTCACCTGAGCCCGTGCTCAATCCTCCCATCATTATCCCAAGCCCACCAGATACCTCAATGGGCCCACCTTACTTTGAGCCCAGCCCACCCTACTTTGAGCCCACCCCACCTTTCATAATCCCTTCCCCCACAGGTGGCATTACCCCGGGCCCCCCAATCATAATCCCTTCCCCCACAGAGGGCACTCTCCCAAGCCCACCAAGCACTGTACCATCCCCCACTGAAGGCACTCTCCCCAGCCCAGGTGTGTTTCAGCCACCTGTGGTGTACCCTCCACCAAGTGTGCCACCACCACCCAACTATGCCCCAAGGACCACCTTGTGGTGTGTGGCTAAACCCTCGGTTCCAGACCCAATCATCCAAGAGGCCATGAACTATGCCTGCTGGTCTGGAGCAGATTGCACCTCAATTCAGCCCAATGGGCCCTGCTATGAGCCCAATACTGTGTATGCACATGCTTCGTATGCTTTCAATAGTTATTGGCAAAGGACTAAAGGTGCTGGAGGCAATTGTGAGTTTGGAGGAACAGCCATGCTAGTTGCTGTTGACCCTAGTGAGTACAAAATTCATAAAACACTTTGTTCCTTTTACTAATTTTATTCTCTAACTATATAATTTTTTTGTATTTCAAATGTAAAATTTTTATTTTGGACCGTATAATTTTAAATATGTTTTTCATTTTGTATTATCAAATATAAAATTAAAAATTAAAAAAAATTATTTTGAAATATATAATTTATATTTTAAATTACATATTTATATTTTGAATTATATAATTCAAAACGTATTTATTGTTTTATATTTCAAAATATATAGTTTAAAATATAAAAATTATATTTCAAATTATATATTCTAAGATACACAAATTTATAGAAGGCAAATTGAAATTATAAACATGACCTGACTATGATTTCATCATTTGATTAAATAAATGTTTAGTATGCTTCTTAGTCTCTCCAATAAAAAAAAAGATTTTGACCCTTTTAAAATGTTAGTATTCTTATACATATTATTTATAATTACAACAACTTTTTTACCACTTTACCTCAAAATTTGAAAAACTTTTACTTATTTAATCTTATATATTTATCCAGGTTTTTTCCTCCACAATCTTTAGTTTAACTTATTTTAAAGGTTTAATTATTATTTTAGTTTTAATTTTCATTCAAAATGTTAAGTTGATTTCTAATATTTTTAGTCTTATTTTAATTTTGATATTTTAAAATTAATGTAATTTAATCTTTTTATTAAATTTCTTAAAACAATTGAGAAGTTTTTACACTATAATTACTTTAATTATACCATCAAAGTAAATCAAAATCAAAAGTAAATTATATTAAGAGTTTCAATTTTGATGAAATTTTTGATCTATTTCATTTTTGTAAACAGCTATTGAAAATAAAATAAAAATTAATTTCTTTCACAAATAAAAAAAAAAGTTGAGTTGATAATTAACCTTAGTTTAGTTTGATCTACAGATCTTATTTTAGGTATTGCTATCAGTAATGCTACTTTTCTTTTTTCTTCTGAACAGGCTTCGATGGGTGTCATTTCATCTACAACTGATAGATGTTTTTTGACCCTAACAATGCAACTTTTGAATTCCCCAATGTTTGAAGAGTGAAGACTCTCTTTTCATAATCCCCCTCTCTTTTTTCTTTTCTTCTATGCTAATAAGTTACATATGTATGAATGCCACAGTGACACGCAAAGATTTTGCATTTTGTAAGTAATGTATATCATCATATTGTAATTTCTCGTCACCGTTTGATTAAATTAACTCCTTGACACTACCTCCAAAAAGATAACCTTGTACAACAAAATACATTATATTGAGTAATTATTTTTTTCTTTCCTACCTATCATATATTTCGGAATTTTTATATCAATTTAAGAGTAGAAATCAAGATAGTTTAAATATATTTTTTCTTTTAATTATTGGATGATTTTTTATAGATAAATTTATAATAGGAATCTCATATTTCAAAATAGATCATTAATGGTTGACCTTGTTATCACAGTTGAAAATCTGAATTGTAAGTATGATGTGATCAAATCGTTGATACATGAAAATAGTTTCATACATTTTTTATTAATGCTGCAATTATTAGAAATCCACAAAACATAACAAAATCCACCACCCAAACTCATTCCAAACTAGAAACACTTATACGAGGAGCCTTACTAACACTTCTTCATAACTGAACAATTCATGACACTTACACCCACTATTGGAAAAAGATGAATCAATGACGACTTATTATGACGAGTGTAGTCCACTTGTCATAATAAGCTTACTAGTGGCATTTCTGTAATAAAAATAATAGTTATTAAGATGATTAAAAAGGGACCTGCAGGTAACACCAGAAGACCTCCTCCTCGATGGCCAGTGCTTCCACTATCGACGGCGGCGTCCCTCCACGACAGAACTTAAACTTCCGCTACCCACGACGGCGAGCTTCCGCAGCGAGACTCAGGCGACGAACCTCACGGCAAGCGACGAACCATGGCTCCGATCGAACTCGTTGGGGAGTAGAGAAGGCAAGGCAGTTGATTGGCACAGTGGGCGACAATGGATTTTGTGTTCGTGCACGTGAAGAGAACAGAGAAGAGAATAGAGAACTGAGAAGAGAATTGGGAAATGAAAATAGGAAAGAGGGAATTCCAATTCTTAATTCTGATTTCATTGACTACATTACCGACGACGTAGATTCGTCAATAAATCTTTCGGCGTAATAAAAAAAGACATTACTGACGACCCAGATCCGTCCGTAAATTAACAAATGAACATTCGTCGGTATCCGTCGGTAAACACATCCAACAATTTAATCCTTCACTTTACCGACGAAATTTGTCCGTCAATAAGTTCAATATTTGCATTTGTCGATAATTTCGTCGATAATTATCGATTATCAACGGATCGATATCCGTCGTAACATATCTGTCGGTAATTAACGTTTTTCTGGTAGTGTTAACATAATAAATGAGCACGGAAAAACTTATTATGACAAGTACAATGGATATGTCATAGTAAGTCAAGTGTGGTGGCACAAATGTAATTATAATGAAAACTTATTATATGCTTTTATAGAAAACTTGTCATAGTAAATTTTACCATTACTCTTAGTTCCACAGCTGACATAGAATGTTTAAATCCCTCATTTTTGACACTTGTGTTTCTCACTATCAGTCTACCCTCAATCTTCCCTTTTTTACCCACATCTTACATTCACGTGTTTCTCACAACCAGTGGCACTATCGTCTCCCACATTCATGTTGTCGCCTCCAACAGTCACATCATCGTCTCCTAAAGGTGCATAGTCGTCTCACATAATCGCGCCTTGTCTTCCATTTTGCACCTCATCTTCCATTGTTAACTCAATCTTCCATTGTATTTGAAGAATACCATCATTCACGTAGCAAGTCACATTGGAAGACACGTAGCAGTTCGCGTAGGAGTTGAGTTCTTCCATTCTCGACTACTAGTTGTCATCCTATGTCATTGAATCTTGAAGAGGTAAGTAGTGTCCTAAACCTAAATCTATATATTGAAAATTGCTTAAATTTTGGGATTGAAAGAGCATAATGTTTTTATTTTGTTTGAGGATTGTGTTCTTCCTTTCTGAGAACTTGAAGGTGTTTTTAGAAGATGAAGTTTGAATCTTGTCGTTGCACATTGTGCCTCAAGTGAGTATTCCTTTCCTTGTCATCCTTCATTGTACTTTGGTTTATGATATTTTCTTATAGGATTAGTATATGGTTTGGTTTTATGATATTTTCTTATCCTTGAATCAATGTGTATAAAGTGTAGGATCTAAACAAAGCATTGAAAAAACTAACCTTATTCATTTTACCCTTGTACTTTTTGAGTTCTCTAATTATGACCTATTCCTTACTACCTAGGAAAAATAATTATAATTTCAAGAGTGGTTCTTGGGCATGAGGAGTATTATTTAAATTTAATAAATAAATAGTTCTACAGAAGTAGAGTGTAACACAATTGGTTAAAGCCTTAGTTATGGATTAGTGGTTATGGGTTTGATTATGGATGTATGCATTTGTGGTGCTTATATTTTAAATATTTCATTGATAATTGTTTTGGAAGTGTTTATGTGTGCCTTTGGTGTGACTTATATTTTATAATAATTTATAATTTATTTGATGTGTTTTTTTGTGTGGATATCATTGTAATGTTTGTTGTGCGTGGGGTTGACAAGAAAATGGGATAGTTGATATGGTTTATTGTGTGAGTTGGAACTTGGTGGTGGTGAATTTGAACCTTGGCTAGAAAGTATGCTAGTTTTCTTTTTAACATTTTGTGGTATGTGGGAAGATGAAAACTTGAAGGCAAATTAGGAATTCCACGTAAGGGGAGCTAACACTCCTTATTTATTTTGTGGTCATGTATAGATGATTGTGTGTTTTTGCAACATGGAATTGTAAGAGAAGCAAAGTTTTTATATTCTTCTTATGGATGGGAAAATTTGTTGTTGATGGTAGGTTAATATATTCAATTTATTTATTTTTAATGGAGGCACTAATGGTGTACTTAATGATATTTGATCTTTATCTTGTTTCTATGTGAATTTATTTGCGGTTAGAGCAGTAAATGGCTTTTCCTTTGGAATGTTAGTTATTGGTTGAAGATGAGTATGATTTGATAACAGGTTCTTAGATGTGTTTGTGGGAATCTTTGCGAAGTGTGGGGCAGTTAGAGGTAAGTGGATTGAAATATTATTTTTTTCAACATTTGATGGGCTAAAGTTATCGTTTAGAGTAGAGGTGAAAGGGTTATATAGGATAAAATTGTTTAAACTTTTGGTGTGTGGAAATTCCTTGGTAATTTTGAATGTTTGGTGATATGGTCTCATTGGATTTTTTTTTATGTTCTTAAGCACATGGGAATTCATGGTGTAATAGCATTTGTTCTTTGTCGTGATGAACATTATGGTGTTTTTTAGTTGGCATAATGAGTTTAAATTTGATCAATGAATGAAGGCTCGTAGAGGTGATAAGTCCCTTATCTCCTTTTCTTAGCTATTTGTACTGTATTAGGTAGGTTTAACTAGGAGTTTTTACCTTAGATTTAGTTTAGTTAGATTTTTAGTCTAGTTTTACAAAAATAGTTTAATTAGGACTTTTTAGTACATTTTTAGTGTAAGCTTTATAAGTACTATTAGGATGGTATAGTTCAACATATATGGTAGATTCATAAATAGGTTCATAGCATTTTAGTTAGATAAATAGACGCAACACATTTTCATTCACAATAACGCCACTCTCACACAGTCACGAACCAACACACACCATTGAATCATTCACGAATCCATTAAAACACTCCATGTTCACTCTAGTTATAGAGTATTATGGATGTTGTGACCACACAATAGGCATGGCAGCTTAATTACTCCATTTTTTGTATGAATTCTTTCACTTTTGCAACATTTCAATCGAATGAATTTGTGTTATTGGTTTTTCCATTTCTCAGTTTCTTTCTCTGTTAAACTGATTCATGTATGAGCTTTAAGTGTTTGAGTTTTGTTGATACATTTTACTACTGGATTCAATTTTTAAACATGTTGAATTCCATACGATGCACAATCATCTAACTTCTATCAAGTGTCTTTTGATTAGATTCATATACTCAAGCAATTAATTCTACATTCATGACTTTCAGTTCTGTACAACACTTACGCACATATTGTTTCATCCAATTTCATCTGCGAATTCCATGTTCTCGTGTTCCTTATGTTCAAATTTTGTTCCTAATCCAATTGTGATACCATACGTGTTGTATTCAATGTATTTCTATATCAAATTTGTGATTCGTTATGTTTAATTTCACATTCTCGCATTTAACCGTTAATTTCGTTAAACTAGGGTTCATAAATTAGGAATTTACGATTTACTTGATCATTTTGTGTGATTTCAATTTCTATGTTCAATGGAGATCATTTTGCTCTATTTTGCATCATTACCTCATTATTTCATTCATTTTAATTTGATTTGTGAAGCTGTCTTGTACTCTTTGTATACATGCACACTTATAAACTTCCATTCGTATTTTGATTCTCTACGCATCATCATTTGATTCTGTTTCTAGCAACTATAATTGGTTAATTCATGTATTAGGAGCATGTTAGGATTAGAATGCATATATAGAGAAGTGAGTGATTCCTGCACATTGACTTTTCATCAAACACCTTACATGCATTTTAGTTTTCTTATTTGTTACACCAAACACCTTGTATACATGCATTTTTCCATACCATTTTCAATCCATTTTAGCATTTTTTTAGTAGATTTTATAGAGTCCATTTTAGCATCTATTTTAGTAGATTTTATAGAGATTTCCTCTAATTCACAAAGCTTGTTCAAGAATGATTTAAAATTCAATTGTCTATCCTAGGATTGATCATTGGCTAATCATTACACTACATTATTAGTGAGGAAATAAAGTTTGAATAAATCTTTACAGGACAAAAGATTTACCAAGAGGGAATATGGTTGAAGTACTTACAGCTTTACATGGATTGTTAGTGCAATATTGTTTCTTTTTAAGTGAAGATTTGTATGGGTTAGGGTAATTTTGCTGGATGATCAAGTTGTAATAAGACTCTTTGGATATGTAAGTGTTTTCAGAGTCTAGTATATTGTAGTTGTGTATTTCATTTGGTGCATAGTTTTGGATACCTGATGTGTGAAACAGGTATTTTGTGCAACAAAGTCATTGTTTTTTGTGTTTTTGCACAATGTAGGGCATTAGCGTTGAGCGTTGTGTTTTACGAGGCATTGAGCATGTAGCGCTAGTTTTGGGCATTAAGCGGTGGGTTTACAAGGTGTTGGGCGTTGGGCATTGAGCGTTGGCTTTCTGATGCTGAATGATGGTTCTTACGAGACAAATGGCGTTAAGTGCTAGCATTGGGTGCTAACGTTGAGCATCAAGTTGCTTGTTTGGTATCTTTTCTTGATTTGAATGACATTGCAGACACTATGGTGATGGCACGAGAACATTATGGATGTCGTGGTGTTTTTTTATGAATATAGGATATGTTATGACACTACAAGATTTAGTAGTTTTAGTAACATTTGTTCAGTTACATTTACTAAAAATGTAACTAAATACATTTTACAGTAACATTTTCCTAAACATTACTATATTTAATTT
Source organism: Vigna unguiculata (assembly GCF_037176805.1). Lineage (NCBI taxonomy): Eukaryota > Viridiplantae > Streptophyta > Magnoliopsida > Fabales > Fabaceae > Vigna > Vigna unguiculata. The sequence continues at coordinate 10,425,075 of NC_140792.1, forward strand.
TAACAATAATATTGTAACATTTTTTAAAAATATTACTGTAGATAAATAAATTTATTATATAGTATCACTTTATTAAAATATTATTAATATTGTAAAAAATAAATTAATAATAACTAATTATTCTAGTGATTAAATTAATTTTTTAATTAAAATTATCAAGTATCACGATGTTATATGTTTAGTAATTAGCCATTATTAAAAAGATATTTGTTTATTTAAAAATAATATTTTTAGTGTCTTGTTAATATGTAGTTAGAATATTTCTTTAATCATTTTTAATTTATTTTAGAAACTAAATTTTAGTCGATAAAAATAATACAATTAAACCTTTTAGTTTTTAATTATCATATTATTTAAAACTTAATTTTTTTTGTCTCTATTATCTAGACATTGATTTTGCAGTAACTAAAATAAATTCACGAAACCAATTATTTTCATCTCAATTATAAATTTATTATATTTTAGATTAGTAACAATACATTTACTAATTTGTTAATGTTAATATAACATTGAAATAGTTAATACTAATTTAGAAGTTGACATTTTAAAATAATATTTTAATTTTATTAAAATATATGTTCAAAGTTATAAATTGAGAACAAGATTCTATTTAGATTTGTTAGATAAAACGTTATTTTGAAAAAATGTAAGAATTAGTATAGGAATTGATTATCCTTATTCAGTACTCTACTTCGTAGGCTTGGTTTGCATTCTTTGTGACTTCTTCGCGAAGGGTACCCTTTTCTCTTTCTAATCCTCAATCTCTTCCATTTCTACATTTCACTCCCATGCCAATCTTCACTTTCATCCAATTAATGCATTTTAACGTTGCTTCAACATGATTATTCAGTATCAACTTGTTTCTTTCTTCTCGGGTTTTCCCTTTATCAATTCCCATGGCTATCAGAGGCGTGGATTTTAAGTGGTTGAATTCTCTCACTATTGTTGGATTCAATTCCAAGATCATTTATCCCAATTCTGATAGAATGTATCATATTTCTTGGAGGTACGATGACTTTTTGTTGTCCACATTTGCCATCCGTATCTATACTTTGACAATTCAGTTTCTCAATTTACCTAATTTTTCAATTTTACTGGTGTTCTACATTTTCATTTGCCTCATCATTCTTTCTAACTTAGGCTGAAACAATCTTGTAAGAAATACTAAAAATTAACTGAAATTTAGGCCACTCAAATTATATATTCTCGCACAGAAATGAATCATAGGTATTCTTTAACAAGAGACATTAGGAAATGCATAACTCATTTGATTCATTTGTTGTATGGTCTCATTAGTTTGGTCTCATTAGTTAACTATGATCCGTTTTGCACTAGGCAGTTATAATATATTGTATAATGCAAGTAATGGTTCTATTTCCCCTTCTAATTGAGTTTTTCACTTGGATAAAGGGAAAACAACGAAAGTTGTTGAATGAGGGAGCTGATTAAATGGCAAAAGTTTGTTGGCCAAATTTTGATCTACATTTACATATAGCTTAATTGGTTTAATGTAATATCAAAGGTAAAAGGAAAATAAAAGCACAACAAAAAGGTTAAAAGCTTGGGTAATTCTTAACTTAATTAGTCTTTGTTATCAATTTAATCCTCACTTGAGTCCAAGGTTAGTCTTAGCTATAGCTTTCTATTAGCCATTTGTCAGGCTTTATTTTTCTGTTCTCTTTTTCCTTTTTCATTTCTGTTATTCTGCATTGTATATATATTTGCTTCTTTCATGATAAAAGATGAAATCCTTCATTGATCATTCTTTTCACTTATTTTCTCACCTTAGGTAGCTCCCTATGAAAATGGGGAAGAAGTGACTCTTTGATGGTAACTTTCTTTATTGCCTTTGATTAGAAACATATGTTAGGAGCTCCTTCTCTATTTTAATTTAAACAAATGAATAGAAAAGATAGTTGAAAACTAAATTGAAAAGCATATTGAACAGACATAATTTTTGTTAAAACTCCAGTAAGTCAATTGTAACTGAAGACCGAGATGCACTAGTGGATGCAACAAGGATACTTATATGTTTTCTATAAAAACATTACATTTTTAATGATTGATTGGTTCTGTGTATATATTTATGTGTTTTGAAGCAAGGATACTTAAGGACGAAGGAAGAGTGTTTAAATGGATCTTCTTAGGGTACTGATCTGATGGTACTTTTTTTAGGTTTTTGGAAGGGGTGTGGGGACTGGTTGTGGTGGTTCTGAACCAGAAGTTTTGACTAAAAAGGTATGCTTGGTGCTATTTATTTGCCTTTTTCTATTATTTGAATTGGCTTTACTTTGTTTTTCTTTTTCTTATCAGAATTTTGTCTAATTTTTTCTTTGTTTCTCTAATGTTGTAGGAAAGAAAACTAGAGGAACCAAACATTATGTGCCTCAGAGGAACTCTGTCATTTTTCTTGATTTCTCTGTTACAATGATACTATAAGCCTATTTTGAATTTTCTTTTTGGCTAAGAAGTTCCTCTGTTAAAACTCTTGTGTCAACCTCATGGATTCCCTTCAAACTCATGTGGCACTTTTGAAGCCATTACCAACTAGATTGTGTCATCTTCAATATTGCATAACTATAGTTGATTTTTCTGTTGTGTTATTAAAATAAAATAGTTGATTTTGTGGCTTTCTTTTTGGATGACAACATTACAATAAAGAAACATGCAATGTAAATGTTGGTGTGCAATATTTTAATATTAATTATGTGTTTTTTGGTTACATTTGTTGAAATGTTACAAAATAGTTATAGTAACATTTTTATAATGTTGCCTTTACAAAAAAAAATATCACTAAAGTTGTTTAGTAACAATTTGAAAATGTCTCTATTTAAAAAATATATATTACTAAAGATATGTAGTAACATTTTTATAATGTTACCTTTTTATATAAAAAAAATGTTACTAAAAAGATTTAGTAACACTTTTAAAATGTTACATTTTCATTAATTAAATGTTACTAAAGCTATTTATTTAGTAACAATTTTATAAATGTCTCAATTGATATGTAAAAATGTTACTAAAAGTTATTAGTAGCATAGGGTATAGGTAACATTTGATATAATGTTACTAGATGATATTAGTAACATTTTTTGTAGTTTAGTAAGGTTTCTTAAATGTTACTAATGATCATATATGTAGTAGTGTGATAAGGATGTGTGGTTACTTATATAATGATGTGATTTTATGCACATATGTATAATATGGTATGACGTGGTATGATATGATGTAATTGCATGATGTGGTGAGTACGTTTAATCATATGTAAGATACAATATGTATATAAATAAACACTTCTTGCATTTTATCCCAACTCTTAAGGACCTCTTTTATGATAGTTACTTATAACGTGAAAGGTTCTTAAATTTAAGAACTAACTCTTAGCAACATAGGATGTTACATAAATGTCACATGCTAAACATATGTAAGATACAATAAGTCTAAGATACATAGTTAGATATTTATGAAGAAATCATAAAACATGATAAGCATATAATTGCAATTCTGCTAATCCAAATTAAAGCATACTTTAAATTCATATGTGTTAGTTAGATAATTATTGGTGATGTTAAATGCAAAATATTGTGTATCAAGTAGTGACTAAGATATTATGTACACGAAATTTGGAATTTTTTGTTGTTAAGGGAAGCATTAGCAGAGTATAGTAGAAAAACATGGAAACTAGGAAAGGAACTACTGAGAGGAATATCATAAAGTTTGGGATTGATTACATGGAGGATATAATGCTCCTGGATTCTGAGTTGCAAATGATAGCTACCAATCTATATCCACCTTGTCCTCAACCTGAGCTTGCAATGCGAATACCCCCATTCTGATCATGTCCCCTTCGTAAACAAGAGATTCTGTTAGAAATAGAGAGAAAAAAAAAAAAATATATATATATATATATATATATATATATATATATATATATATAAAGTTTAAGTCAATGGGTAAAAGACTTAGCTTAAATCACAACCTTTGTGTGTCGCCTCCTCTTCATTTACAACCTTGACATGCTCTTCTTCACTTTCTTCACATTATTGCTATCTCCAAACAAACCTTAATGAAACACACACCTAAATCCATCATCCTAGGATTTTTTACACGTGTCTCCATGCATGAAGATTCCATGTTGTTCTTTTTGTACTTGTTTCTCAACATCAGTCAAAGAACAAGAAGCTAAGAACATATATATAAACATGTTAATGTCTTTTTCTCCTTTTCTCATCATTTTCTTTTTCATCACATTTTATCTTAACTTCATAAAATTATGCATTGGATTTATAATAATTACCCAACAAAAGAACCAAGAGAAGATAATGATAGAAACTTTTGCATAATCACTTATAGAGAATTTAATTATGCCACGTGGGATTTTCATCACTTGGAAAAGAATGAAAAAGGAGGCTTTGGCTCTGTCTGTAAGGTTATACACACATATCATCATTTTTCTTTCTTTTTTCATGTGGGTATTGATGAAATCTATAATTTGATGTTGTGTTTAATTTTGTTAATGAATTGAGAATTGAATTTGAAATGGTTGTCTACTTTGTAAAGTGCGACTACAAGATGGAAATTTGGTAGTTGTTAAATTTGTGGAATAATTCAATGCACTTGCAAATGTGAAGCATCAAAATCCACCAATGTTAAGTACAAGAGTGTAGTGCATCAAGCAATAATGAGCAACAAAGCTGTTAGAGTTTCTTTAGCAATAGTAATTACACTATCCTTGGACAACGTGGTGGAACCGGCTAAAAAGCTACTAGACAATCAAAATAGTCATGCAACTTACATTGGATGAAACATAGAGACTATTTGCAGGTTCAAAGCAGCAACCGACTTAATAGAAAGTTTGTTTTAGACAAAGATAAAATCTGAACTTGAATCACATAGAGTTTACCTTAAGTTATAAGCTCAAAAGTTAGCCTTTGATGCCAATGTTGTATAAAGTATAATAAGCTAGCCAAAGACACGCATGTTAATAATAGTCATATTCTATAGCATATATTACAGATACACTATAAGCAAGTTCTAATACATAAATTATTCTAGAAATCTTAGGTTTATGTAGTATCTAATCTTTTGTAGAATATTTGTAAAAATTCTCAAGGTTGTGTCATCTTCGATTGTATATACAATTTCATGTTTAAATGTTTGTTGGACAATTTACTTGAATTGATTTGTTTGATATTGTATGGGTGATTTGAACGATATTTGCATGTGAATTGAATGGAGAGGAAATTGGAGAAATGAAAACATAATTTTGAAAAAAAAAAGAACTCCACTTATTGTGACAGTTATGGCTCTAACTATCACAGTAAATGAGACTTACTATATCAGGTCTAACATTAACTGTCATAGTAAATGAGACTTACTATGTTAGGTCTTTATAATGTGTCATAGTAAGTGAATAAACAATGTCATGACTATTAAGCCATGTGATAGTATCCTCACGTTATTATGATGTATTTTCACACTTGACATAGTAAGTTGAATTTACTATGTCAATTCGTTCTTGAAATCATAGAAAGCACACATTTTTTATGTTGCCCATAACTATTACACCAACTAAACCGTCATAGTAAGCCTTTCAAATTCGTCATAAAATTTATCGCATACAATAGTGACCATAATCTATTATAGATGATAAAAGACACTATTTTTTGTCAAGTTCAACAAATTTCTTCTTTAATTTGTTTGTAGTGAATCACATAACACCACCTTCATCCAATGCTTACATGCATTCTGTAAGACCCACGAAATTTAAATAATTAAATAAATAATTATTTAATAAATGCAGGTAGGAGAAGCCTTTATGGAATTAAATACTAACCTTCATGGCGTGGAATAATACTAGCCCAAATGGTTGAGAGTACTTTGTTTATGTGAGAGGACTTGGGTTCGAGTCCTAAGTATGCTAATTGTGTGTTATTTAATTCTTAGTATTTTTTTGAGATGCTTGGATGTGATAGGTAAGGATATAATATTTGATGTGTGAATATTATCATGTAATATGACTTGGTTGAATTGGTTGTACATTTGAACTGGAATTGTGTGGTGATGGGTTCAAACCTTGGTTTGAACAAAGTATTTTCTTTTTGCTAAAATTTACTCTAGCAAGCACATGAAAAGGCACGTAAACCCTAGGGTGTATGGCAACAAGGGTGGCTGGGAAAACAGAAGGTAATAGGCCATTAAGGGAGATTAATGAGATATTAATGGCAAAATTCGTTTTAAGGCAATTTAACCATTTTAAGAACCCAATAAAAAGCTAATTAGGAGAATGAGAGAGGGTTTGGTGAGATTATCTGTGTGGGTGTAGTAGAGAGCGCGAATTGGAGAGTTTTGGGTGAGTTTGAGTGAAGCTTGAGAGCTGTCTTTGAGATAAGGGAGAAGAAGGGCATTGGTGATCAAGGGAGAGCTTGTAGGAGTCAAGGCTAAGCTAAGGAAATTCAGGTTAGGGGAGTTCCTATTTGTGTGTTTTAAATCTGTTATCATATAAGGATGAGCTATGATTCATGATTGAACTGCATAATCTGTAAAATTCCTGTTCTGTTTGTGTTTTTCTGGATTTTCTAGAAATCGCCAGGCGGCACATTGTAGTTGCACCAGGTTACGTTGTTTTTATGAATTGTCAAGCGGTCGAAGGAGACCCGCCAGGCGGCACGAACCCAGTTTTTACAGTTTTGGTCATTTTTGGTGTTTTAAAGTATTTGTTATGTGACCGTGATGTTTGTATGCTCGGATGTGAATTTTTAATGTTTTTATAGTCTATGCATATGCTAATTATGTTAGAAGGCATGACTTTTGATCTGAATTTGAGGGATTGGGGTTTATGATGAAATCAGCGGGAAATAACGCATATCATGACAATGGTTGATGGGTTGGTTTTACAGAAATTGAGATTAAAATGTAGGATGTATGAATACGGGATGATGATGTGATATAAAATTATGTTCGTATAAAAAGGGGGGAACTGGGATAGGAAGGTTTGGGTGTGTTTCGTGCAGGAAAAATCTGGAGATTTCTAGATATGTATGTACAGCCTAGTGGTGCATGAATTGCCGCCAAGCGGTCTAACAGTGCAATGAGGAGGTTGTGCAGCTCTGTTGGGTTTCTGGCCATTGGGCGTTTAACAGGTAAGTTGGGCGTGTTTATTATAAAGAAAAGGTAATAGATAAGGAGAATTAGACTTAAATGAGACTAAAAGGGGAGGGAATTGAAATAAACGGGAGTGTGAATCATGGTATAGTTAGTATGGATTTCTTGTAATGTTTGGGTGTATGTGGTGAGTACAATTTAAGAAATATGTAAATTTGATAGTAAGAGTGAGTGGGAGGTAAATGAAATGGCATGGGTGGTGTGAACTTTCCTTTGACACATTTTGTGAATATGAATTGTTGTTGTGGCACATTTGCAATATGGATCAAAGTGTAGTGTTATGATTTAATAAAAACACCAGAATGTATGATTATATGAATATGGGTATGTGGAATGTTGAGGTATGAATTATATGGTTCTTGAATGGCATGACCAAAAGAATGTGAGCATGTGTGCATGGTGATATAATCTAGTTGAAGATTTATGTTTGGAAAATCATATTATGTTTTAATTCCATATGTTGAGTGGTTTGGGATCCTTAGGGATCTGTTTTAGTGCTAAAAACCAGTAGCATTGTGCTACTGGTGTAGCGCCTAGCGGCGTGAGCGAGCCGTCAGGCGGACGGGAATTAAATCAGGGACAGTGGTCACAGCAGAAGCGAGGCGCCTGGCGGCGGGTGATGGATGCGCTAGGCGGTGACGACGAGACAGAGCGCCTGGCGGTGTGGTGGTGCCCGCCAGGCGGTGACGATACTATGAGAGTACTGCGAGCGCGTGGCGCCTGACGGTGTGGTGGTGCCCGCCAGGCGGTGACGGTGCTGTAAGGGTACTGCGGGCGCGTGGCGCTTGGCGGTGTGTGATGCCTGCCAGGCGATCTGGAGCTAAGTTCCGCCTAGCGGTGTGTGATGCACGCCAGGCGGTTTTGGTCCAGCAATGGTACGCGAGGAAAGCTTTCTACACCGCTTTAGGGGATGTTGTGATGCGATGCTTTGGCTGGGGGCCCATTTACAAGTGTATCTTGTATTGGGGTAACATGTGACCACTCTAGGTAGTAGCCTGGTGGTTTAGGAAGTCCAGTGAAGTGTGCGGGTTGTGACTCGTACGGCGAGGTTTCGGATGATTGTCCTCTTCAGTGGATTCTGATAGAGATTTGGTAGTCTGGAAACAACTACAAACTTAGGTTTGTTTTGGGGAACTCCACTTGGTATCATGGTGAGATTTTGTGGCAAAGTTATTCCCACGTGTGGACTATCAGGTGGTGGCCTGTAGTCGGAGGGGCGAGTAGACACTCGTGCAGCAAAGATCGATCATTGATCTCACCTAAAGGGTATAGAAATGATAGACGTCTAAAGGCAAGGGATGGAAGTGAAGTAGTAAAAAGGAAAAAGGGGAAAGTGTACTAACCCGGGTTTACTTTTGTTAATATGGTATTTAATATGATATTGTTGTTTTTATTTAAATGAGCTCACCCTATCTGTGTGTGTGTGGCGATGATCATGTAACTTGTTACATGGGAGCAGATGTTGATGCAGGTGAGCCGACTGGTACTTAGAGACAGAGAAGGGATCTTCCAGGGATTTTGTTATCACTAGTTTTCATGTTAGACCATGGTTTTTTTGTAATAATTATACAAACAATTTTAATCATATTACGCATTTTACGACTATTTTTATTCATGTGGTGCGTTGAACATCGATATTTAAATTTTTCCCATGTGTTTTTGGGAAATCGAGGTTTAATAAATGAGGTTGTGACATATTTATTTTTCTTATTTATTTTAGTAAGTAATTTCTGGCTAGGACGTTACATTTGGTATCAGTGCCGTGATTTCAATGATTGCATGGGACTTTTGGGAGTGAGCCTAGCGCGTGACGTATATATATGTGTTGTTTGTTTTGTTATGAAATTGAAATATAAATGGTTTGATTTACCAGTTAATATGTGGCGCATCCAGGCTATGGCTAATAGGAGGAGGACAGGCGATGCGGGCGCTGATGAGATTGCACAGGCAATCCACATGATGGTAGATGCCATGCAGCCGGTTGCGGCACAGCCGAGAGCTATGGTGCCACCTACTAGAGCGGTGACCATGGAAGATGTCCTAAAACATAAGCCGTCAAAGTTCAACAGCAAAGATACTCCGGATGAGGTCAATGCTTGGCTCAGGGAGTGCGAAAAAATATTTAGAGTGCTTGCGTGTATTGAAGCACAACAGTTGAGCTTTGCCACGTTCCTGCTGGTGGGCGATGCGGAGTACTGGTGGACGGGAATGCAAGAGCAGATGCAGACCTGTCAGGAGGAGGTGAGCTGGACGAGTTTCAGAACCAGATTTCTGGAAAAGTATTTTCTGGATTCAGCTAAGCATGCACTAGAGGCGGACTTTCTCACATTACAGTAGGGGAATCAACCAGTGCAGGCCTATATCGACCGCTTTGAGTACTTGGTGAGGTTTTACGCGCAGGCGATCACAGAGGAATGGCGCTGTCGCAAATTTGAGGGAGGCTTGAGGCATGAGCTGCGCAGAGTCTTGGTGCCATTGCAGATCCGGGAGTTTCCAGTTCTGGTGGAGCAGGCCAGGACCGTGGAGGAACTGGAGATGGGGCCAAGTCGGGTCGGGAGAGCACAGAAAAATACTCTTGAGGCCCGACAACAGAAGACACCATACAGCAGGCCACAACCTTCCTCCTCAAGGCTGCGATGTTATAACTATGGTGGCCCATACCTTCGTAGGAACTGCACGAAGGCGGCAGGCAGTTTGGGTGCTAGTACGGAGCACGCGAAATGTTATAAATGTGAGAAGATGGGCCACTATGCCAGTCAGTGTCCCACTAAGAAGACCGCTGGAGGGGCCACACCGCAGTAGAAACCCCAGAAGGCGTTAGCCGATCGACCCTGAGCTGCGGGGAGAGTGTTTGCACTTACCAGTACTGAGGCCATTCAGTCAGGTAACCTCATTCTAGACAGATGTATGTTGTTTAATAACAATGTTTTGGTTCTGTTTGACTCAGGTGATACTCACTCGTTCATCTCCCAAGAATGTGTGAGTAGGCTTGGAATTGTAGCTCGTGATTTGGGGTGTGAGCTGGCAGTCTCGACACCTGCATCCGGGCAAGTATCTACTAATCTGGCATGTTCTGATTGTGTTATTGAAGTGGCAGGACACAAGTTCAAAGTGAACCTCATTTGCTTGCCATTGGAAGGGTTGGATGTGATACTCGGGATGGACTGGCTGTCGGACAATCACGTCTTGATTGATTGTGATGGCGCAGTGTAGTATTTCCTGAGACTGATGGGTTACCTTTGATCTCCACTCGTGAGGTGGTGCAGGAGGCGACCGATGGATCTTCTTGTTATGTGATAATGGTGCAGCCGGAGAAGAGAAGCGCGGTTGATCTGGTCAAAAGCATACCGGTAGTGGGAGAATACGCCGATGTGTTCCCAGATGAAGTACTTGGGTTACCACCCAGCAGGGATGTAGATTTCACTATAGATCTCGTCCCTGGGCCAGTATCAATGGCTCCATATAGAATGGCCCCGGCAGAGTTGGCCGAATTGAAGAAGCAGATTGAAGATTTGCTAGAAAAGAAGTTCATAAGACTGAGCGCGTCACCTTGGGGGGCCCAGTGCTACTAGTCAAGAAAAAAGATGGGAGTTCCCGATTGTGTGTGGACTATCGTCAACTGAATAAATTGACGATTAAAAATAAATATTCGTTGCCCAGAATAGATGACTTGCTAGATCAGTTAAGAGGAGCTGGAGTATTTTCAAAGATTGATTTGTGATCGGGGTATCATCAAATCCTGGTTAAACCAGAAGATGCTCAGAAGACTGCATTTCGGTCACGTTATGGGCATTATGAATATGTAGTGATGCCCTTTGGAGTGACCAACGCCCCGGCAATATTCATGGATTACATGAATAGGATTTTCAGACCTTGGTTAGATAAGTTTGTCGTTGTATTCATAGACAACATTCTTATTTACCCCAAGAACCAGGAGGAACATGCACAACATCTGCGTGTGGTGTTAGATGTGCTCAGGGAGCATCAGCTGTATGGAAAATTGTCAAAATGTAAGTTTTGGCTGAAAGAGGTGCAGTTCCTTGGCCATGTGATCTCGGCGCAGGGTATTGTGGTGGATCCGACAAAGGTAGAGACAGTGATGAATTGGGAGAGACCTCAAACAGTATCAGAGGTGAGGAGCTTTCTAGGGTTGGCTGGGTATTATCGAAGATTCGTGGACGGGTTTTCGAAACTGGTGAGTCCTATGAAGCAACTCACACGTCAAGATCAGCCTTTCGCTTGGACGGACAGTTGTGAGAGGTGTTTTGAAGAGATGAAGATAAGGTTGACCACATCTCTTGTCTTGGCTATTCCTGATACAGCTAAGACTTTCGAAGTATATTGTGATGCTTCATATCAGGGGTTGGGTTGTGTACTGATGCAGGAGAAACGTCCAGTAGCTTATGCGTCTCGGCAATTGAAAGTGCATGAGAAGAATTACTCGATGCATGACTTGGAACTAGCTGCAGTAGTGTTCGCTCTGAAGACTTGGCGACATTATTTGTATGGTTCCCAATTTCAGGTGTTCAGTGACCGCAAGAGCTTGAAGTACTTGTTCGATCAGAAAGAATTGAACATGAGGCAACTCAGGTGGATGGAGTATCTAAAAGATTATGACTTTGAGCTGTTGTATCACCCTGGTAAAGCAAATGTAGTTGCAGATGCTTTGAGCAGAAAGAGGGTGCACGTATCGCCCATGATGATAAAAGAGCTAGAGCTTATTGAGTAGTTGCGAGACATGAACTTGGGGTACACACCGGGGCAGATTATATACGGTGCAGTATGCTGTGAATTACTAATGAATTTCTGGATGAGGTTAGGGTGGAACAGGGAAAGGATTCCGAGCTCCAGCAGATCATCACTGAGTTGGGCACCGAGAAGAGGAAAGATTTCAGGATGGGTAATGATGGCATCCTGCGGTACAGGGAAAGGGTATGTGTACCCAGGAGTCGGGTACTGAGGAAGATGCTCTTAGAGGAAGGCCATAAAAGTCGTCTTAGCATACATCCAGGTATGACTAAGATGTATAAAGACTTGAAAGCGACATTCTGGTGGACGGGCATGAAGACGAACGTGGCTGATTTTGTACCATCTTGTCTAGTTTGCCAAAAAGCAAAGATAGAACACCAGAGGCCGGGAGGTACCCTGGAACCATTAGAGATTCCTCAGTGGAAGTGGGACAGCATAGCGATGGATTTCGTAACCCACTTACCTAGGACCACCAAGGGTTTTGATGCGATCTGGGTGATTGTGGACCGACTAACGAAGTGCGCCCATTTCTTGCCGATAAACCAGAAACTGTCAATGGATAAATTGGCAGAGTTATATGTGAGGGAGGTGGTCAGATTGCATGGAGTGCCGGCTAGCATAGTATCTGATCGGGATCCGCGGTTTACGTCGAGATTTTGGCAGTCTATATAAGCAGCATTAGGAACACAACTTAGGATGAGTTCAGCATATCATCCCCAGATTGATGGACAGTCAGAGAGGACCATTCAGTCTTTGGAGGATCTACTGAGAGCTTGTGTGCTGGATCATTTGGATAGCTAGAGTGAGGTACTTCCTTTGGTGGAGTTTACTTAAAATAACAGCTACCACTCCAGTATCGGGATGGCTCCTTACGAGGCACTATATGGGCGGCGGTGCAAAACTCTGCTGTGTTGGAATCAAGATGGTGAAGCAGTGGTGTTGGGTCCTGAATTTTTGCAGATGACTATTGATAAAGTGAAGATAATTCAGGATAGAATGCGAGCTACTCAGAGCCGACAGAAGTCTTATGCTGACAAAAGATGACGACCATTGGAATTTGAGGCTGGAGATCATGTGTTCCTTCGCGTGACTCCAACCGCTGGTGTTAGAAGGGTCCTCAAGTCAAGAAAGTTGACTCCAAGATTCATTGGGCCATATCAGATAACTCGGAGAATAGGTCCAGTGGCATATGAGATCGCATAACCACCTCCTTTGGCGAACTTACATAATGTTTTTCATGTGTCACAGTTGATAAAGTATATTTCAGACCCTTCGCATGTGTTGGAAGCAGATGATATCCAGGTTCGAGAGAATCTAACTATGGAGGCTAGGCCGGTACGGATCTTGGATTCACAGATCAAACAGTTGAGAGGAAAAGAGATTCGGACCGTGAAAGTCCTCTAGGATGAAGCCACACAGGAGATGACATGGGAGATGGAGGACTTGATGAAAGAGTCTTACCCGCATCTTTTCCCTGGTAAGCTTTAATTTTCGAGGACGAAAATTTTATAAGCTGGGGGGATGTAAGACCCACGAAATTTAAATAATTAAATAAATAATTATTTAATAAATGCAAGTAGGAGAAGCCTTTATGGCATTAAATACTAACCTTCATGATGTGGAATAGTACTAGCTCAAAGGGTTGAGAGTACTTTGTTTGTGTGAGAGGACTTGAGTTCGAGTCCTAAGTATGCCAATTGTGTGTTATTTAATTCTTAGTATTTTTTTGAGATGCTTGGGTGTGATAGGTAAGGATATAATATTTGATGTGTGAATATTATCATGTAATATGACTTGGTTGAATTGGTTATACATTTGAAGTGGAATTGTGTGGTGATGGGTTCAAACCTTGGTTTGAACAAAGTATTTTCTTTTTGCTAAAATTTACTCTAGCAGGCACATGAAAAGGCACGTAAACCCTAGGGTGTACGACAGCAAGGGTGGCTGGGAAAACAGAAGGTAATAGGCCATTAAGGGAGATTAATGAGAGATTAATGGCAAAATTCGTTTTAAGGCAATTTAACCATTTTAAGAACCCAATAAAAAAGCTAATTAGGAGAAGGAGAGAGGGTTTGGTGAGATTATCTGTGTGGGTGCAGTAGAGAGCACGAATTGGAGAGTTTTGGGTGAGTTTGAGTGAAGCTTGAGAGCTGTCTTTGAGAGAAAGGAGAAGAAGGGCATTGGTGATCAAGGGAGAGCTTGCAGGAGTCAAGGCTAAGCTAAGGAAATTCAGGTTAGGGGAGTTCCTATTTGTGTGTTTTAAATCTGTTATCATATAAGGATGAGCTATGATTCATGATTGAACTGCATAAATGAAATGGCATAGGTGGTGTAAACTTTCCTTTGACACATTTTGTGAATATGAATTGTTGTTGTGGCACATCTGCAATATGGATCAAAGTGTAGTGTTATGATTTAATAAAAACACCAGAATGTATGATTATATGAATAGGGGTATGTGGAATGTATGAGTTATGAATTATATGGCCTTGAATGGTATGACCAAAAGAATGTGAGCATGTGTGCATGGTGATATAATCTAGTTGAAGATTTATGTCTGGAAAATCATATTATGTTGTAATTCCATATGCTGAGTGGTTTGGGATCCTTAGGGATCTGTTTTAGTGTTAAAAACCAGTATCATTGTGCTACTGGTGTAGCGCCTAGCGGCGTGAGCGAGCCGCCAGGCGGACGGGGATTAATTCAGGGACAGTGGTCACAGCAAAAGCGAGGCGCCTAGCGACAGGTGATGGATGCGCCAGGCAGTGACGATGAGGCAGAGCACCTGGCGGTGTGGTGGTGCCCGCCAGGCGGTGACGGTACTATGAGGGTACTGCGGGCGCGTGGCGCTTGGCGGTGTGTGATGCCCGCCAGGCGGTCTGGAGCTAAGTTCCGCCTAGTGGCGTGTGATGCACGCCAGGCGGTTTTGGTCTAGCGATGGTGCGCGAGGAAAGGTTTCTACACCGCTTTAGGGGGATGTTGTGATGCGATGCTTTGGCTGGGGGCCCAGTTACGAGTGTATCTTGTATTGGGGTAACATGTGACCACTCTAGATAGTAGCCTAGTGGTTTAGGAAGTCCAGTGGAGTGTGCAGGTTGTGGCTCGTACGGCGAGGTTTTGGATGATTGCCCTCTTTAGTGGATTCTGATAGAGATTTGGTAGTCTGGAAACAACTACAAACTTAGGTTTGTTTTGGGGAACTCCACTTGGTGTCACGGTGAGATGTTGTGGCAAAGTTATTCCAACGTGTGGACTATCAAGTGGTGGCCTGTAGTCGGAGGGGCGAGTAGACACTCGTGCAGCAAAGATCGATCATTGATCTCACCTAAAGGGTATAGAAATGATAGACGTCTGAAGGCAAGGGATGGAAGTGTAGTAAAAAGGAAAAAGGGGAAAGTGTACTAACCCGGGTTTACTTTTGTTAATATGGTATTTAATATGATATTGTTTTTTTTATTTAAATGAGCTCACCCTATTTGTGTGTGTGTGGCGATGATCATGTAACTTGTTACATGGGAACAGATGTTGATGCAGGTGAGCCGACTGGTACTTAGAGACGGAGTGGGGATCTTCCAGGGATTTTGTTATCACTAGTTTTCATGTTGGACCATGGTTTTTTTGTAATAATTATACAAACAATTTTAATCGTGTTACGCATTTTACGACTATTTTTATTCATGTGGTGCGTTGAACATCGATATTTAAATTTTTCCCGCGTGTTTTTGGGAAATCGAGGTTTAATAAATGAGGCTGTGACATATTTATTTTTCTTATTTATTTTAATAAGTAATTTCCGACTAGGACGTTACACATTCTATGTATCCAATACATTTTGATAATCACTTCACAAAATGAAAATCCAACATTTTGATTGCATTAGTAGCCATAAATATCTCAATCACAATCATCACTACTTACCTCACCACGTAAAATATATCATCGTCATTGTGAAACTTGTCACCATTATGGAGTAGAAAATGTATCATTGCAATAAATTGCTCTATAAACAATTTGAAGCTATACTTAATGAAATTTTCATTCTAATATTTTATTTTAAAATTTTATTTCAAATAAAAAAAATCAATCTATTAAAATAAAATACTCAATTTAAGTAAAAATAAAAAATCAAAAGTCTTATGTTCACACAAAATTAAATTAACATTAACCCCCCTGTTTTAAATTTTCCATGTCATTGCATCACTTTATTTTATACCATATTTTAATTTATTTTTATTTCAATTCATCGTAATAAAATTGTTAAATAATTTAATTCAACCTAATAATGTGTTAATAATACTTATATTTTTATACTTTTTGGAATATTTATTATATTTATAAATATTTAATTTTTATTTCATTATGAAATACACAAAAGGAAAATATAAATATATGCTTACTATCATTTATAAATTATTTTATTTTTATTAGAGTAAAGTCCAACCGTTCTTAGTTTTTATTAAGTATTTGTCACAACAAAGTGCAAAACATGAAGATGTTGCGTTCGTAAGAGAATGTCTTGTAAAAACCAATATATCATGTAAAACGCAAATGTTTCATCTAACAAATAATATAACACCTCACAATGTTTGCTTCATCTACTAAGTGAAGCTTTCACCATATGATAAGTACACAATCTTTAAAAGTTCCCATTGTATCTTAAAGAAAATATTATGAAGCTTATGATTTATTATAGGGAATGCTTTAGTCTTTTGTCTATCAAGAAAGTCCATGTAAGCACATGTCAACATCAAGAGATCGGGATACAAGTTAAAGTTATTTTTCTTCAATAACCATCCTAACACAAACATATATGAATTATGGTCCAACTATCTATCACATATGATCTTTTTTTTTACTTTGTTTTAACCAAAAGGATCTCTAACCTAATGTTGATAAGTATTGTTAGATATCGAGATGTGGCTTGAAGAGGATATTAATATTTAATGTTGCATGGAGCGCGTTTAATACAATTTTATGTTCACTCTCATCAAGCTATATTAGACGAATTATCTGAGTTCAAAGCTCTCAATAGTTTGAAAAGGGTTTGCAACAAATTTTTCTTCCAAGTTCTGTATAAAGTTATCCTTTGAAAAAGAAGAAAGGGAATTACTTGCTAAGTGTTGAAACGCTACTAAAATCTTTACGTGCTCTTAAAATTGGTGTGTTCATTGTGATCTAATAAATTGTGTATATGTTGTACATCATAAGAACCTAATCCTCTCTAGTGAGTGAATCTTGTGATCATTTAAATCACATCTTTATACAAACTTTATTTGTTTAATCATGAGTGATTGTTGACCAAATAATACTCATTCTTAGTAAAAAGTGACTATTGTCCAAATAATACTTTGCCTTAGTCAAGATTGACTATATTCTAGATAATACTGATGAGGATAGTTAGCAGTAGTTGAGATCCAAAATACTAAGTTTTTAGCTAGAATTTCATGCATTTCAAACAATATTTGAGTTTTTGGAAACAAATAATACTCAATTTCTAACTTGTAGCGGTAGTTTAGGTAATAAAACTCAATCAATTGATTTAGAATTGAATGTGTTTTGTGCTATGAAACAAACTAGTGTAAAAACCACAACATAAATCCTTATTTCCTTCATCTATGTTTATATTATGCTAATGAAAGGAGACCTTTATGGACTAAGTACACTACAGGAAAATCCTAAATTAGAAACCAATTTTAGAAACCAAAAATATTTTTTTCATTATAGTGACCAATTTATACACCAATTTACAAAATAAATAATTGTTGGTTACTAAAATAGTCACTATTATAAATAAAAAATTATAATTGGTCATTAATTAATTAGAGACCAATTTAGAAACTAAGTCATCTTAGTAGCTAAAACCTAGATAGCTAATTTTTAGTGGCCAATTTTCTTTTGTAGCCAAAACTATGGTAGCTAATTTTAAAGACCAATTTAGTGACAAATTGTAATTTTTTATTTATAATAGTGACTATTTTAGTAACCAATAATTTGTAGTTTTGTAAATTAGTATCTATATTGGTTACTATAGTTATTAATCATTATTAGTCACTAAAATTGGTCACTATTTAGAGGTTTTGTTGTAGTGGTATTTTGAAAACAAAATTTTTCGATCATCTGCCAAGTAAATCTATTAACTTCTTACACCTACAAAATTATAAAATATTGAAAACCACAATTCAATCCTTCCTTTTTATGTTTTTAAGATATTTTAACAATTTCAAATTTATATAAATAATAATAATAACAACAACAATAACAACAAATTTATTTGTAACATATGTAAATAATAATAACAAAATAATACTAATAATTTTATTTCAAATTTATATAAATAATACTTGTAAGGCCCACTAATTTATTTTCTGCCCTATTTTAAAAGGGGTGCCCCAAATCAGTTGGGCTTGGGCTAGCCCATCGGAAGCCAAACACCCTAATCTGCCCTAACCCTTTCATTTCACTTCACTTTTCAGAATCAGCCTCTCACCCTCTCTTAGAGTTTCAACAAACCTCTACTAGGGTTTGGTCTTTGACCTCCGTCAAGCTTGTTCGAACTCATCCTTTTCCCACGTAAGTTGTTCCTCATCCAATATGTTCCTTATTATAACACCGTTGTCTTGAGTCCATCTAAAGTCACCTTTGGTAACTTTTTTTTTCTCTATTCATCTATTCTTCAGCTCACTAAACTGCTCTAGAAGTTGTGATACTTCACTGTTCGTAGTTAGGAACCCCTCTGCTAGCTTATTTCCAGCTAAAGGAAGTTAGGGTTTTTTCTAAATCTGTGGTTTATTCGCGATTGCTTAATGATATTTCATCATTTGTTTGGATGGCATGTTGTTGTGAGCTTATGAGATGTTTATTGCGTTAGTTTGGTTGTATTGTTGGACTGTTGCACAAGAGAATAGTGGTGAGCACTAGCTTTCTCGTCCAAGCGAGCCTGCCTCGCCTAGGCGAGATTGATAGAGGCTCGCCCAAGCTATTTTACACGAGTAGTCGCTCAGGCGACCCGCACTATTTTTGAGCGAGCAAACGTCTCGCTCAAGCGAGAGGGGTCTCGCCTAAGCGAGAATACGCGTAAGGTTACTGTTCCTGTAAGTCGAGCTCTCGCCTAGGCGATAGGAGCTCGCCTGAGCGAGGCCTATCAGCCTGAGCGAGGAGTTGGGCGAGAGTGCTTGATTATTTTGGTTGTTTCTTTGCTCTTGGATAGTTGGCACTTGCTTGAATTTAATTATTATGAATAAAAGCATGAGATGAATGACTATGTATGAGTGATGTGGTTCATGGATTATGAATGATGGATTTGGTATGATCTTGGCATGTGATTTGACTGAGATGGTCGATATTAAAGTGGCTTGGCATTGGTATGAGATGAGGTTCCATATTTAAGGTTTTGGGAAGAATGAGTTGGTATGGATTCAACATGTGACAGCGAATGAGGATTGATTATGAAGGTTGGCATGAAATTGATATGTATGATAAATAATTTCTTGATTGATTATGATTGGTATGAGGTCAGTACGTAAACCCATGAGCCTCTAGGTGAGACCTCATGGTAGTGCTTCAGTGGTCGGGACGTAATTCCATGACCCCTGTTAGTGGGAGTTCATGGTGGTGCCCCATCTATATAATTTTGTAAGGATTCAAGGTAAGGTTGCATCCTAACACACTAAGGAGTTAGTTAGTCTCACTTAGAGCGGACTGACTCTTGTGGTGAGAGTAGCAGGAGGCCTGAAACTCATTAAGGGCTAACCTTGTGGGGGGGGATTGAGACATTGTAACACTTGTAACACTTAGCTCGGGGGTGAGCAAGAAAATCCACCACAAGTGCAAGCATCCGCTGAATCTGACTAGATTATATGTATCTCGATGAGTCGAGTCTGAGTCTTAGTGTATTGTTTGCAAGTCATAACATGATTGGTTGATACATATTTATTGGTCTGTGAAATAGCATGGATCTGTATGATAAAATGTTTTATACTCTGGCTTACCCTTTTGTTTGTTGCATGTCTCGTTTGTGTGGTTCTTCTCTCTTTGCGATGATCATCAACTTGTTGATGTGAACAGATGCGAGAAACACCCGTGGTCAGCAGGGAGGTGATGGTTCCGCTGCTTAGCCTCTGGACTGGCTTCTGTTTTTGGGCTCTTCATTTAGGGCTAAGGCCCATGTATTGCCTTTTCTTGGAATTTATTTAAATTATTATTACTCTCTTACATTATTTTGTATCTGACATCGTGGTGTGCCTCTGTTATCATCCTTTAAGTACTTGGGATATCTGTAGGAGTGACACTATGCTCCGTTGATCTTGCTTCTTATATTATATTGTGTGACATTTTCCCTAATTAGCTTTATTAATTAAATGTGGTGTTACAATATTACTAATAATGATAATAATAATAATAATAATAATAATAATAATTTGATTTTTTTCTACCTTCATTGATTTCTATAAAATACATTATAATCATAAATTTTATTTTAAATTAAATTACAAAACACTACTAAATAAACTTATATTTTTTGCTAATTTTGTTTTAATATTTTTTTATAGGAAATACTTATAAAATTTTTTATGAAAAAAAAATTGCAGGAAATTGCTGCCAATTTTTTTGCAAAATATTTTATGTAAAAACTTTTCACAACAAATTTTGTAGGAAATACTTACGAATTTTATTATTTTGTAGGAAATAATTATTCACGAAAGAATTACCTGTCAATTAAGATTCTTAGAAAAATAACAGAAAAAAGTCTTTTCTTACAATTTCTTTTAACAAATTCACAAGAAAAATTCTATGTAATATGAGAATTTTTAATAGTGAAAGTTCAAATTAAGCTTATAAATATAAAGTATAGTCAATATTTTCTATAATTTATTTAGATAATAATAAGAATAACAACAATAATAATGATTTGTTATATATATAAATAATAATAACAAAGATGATAGTAATAATAATTTTATTTCAAATTTATATAAATAATAATAATAATAATAATTTCGTTTCTTTCATTGAATTTCTATACAATCCATTATAATCATAATTTTAAATTAAATTAAATTACAAAATTTCAAATTGAAATTATAGTTCATATTTTCTATAATGTATTTAGATTTAAATTATTTTTTCCTTCTCCCAACTCATATTAAAATTAATTTAATTATTTGTTTTAATTTTATTTGCTCATTTTATTTTTTTTTCTCTCTTCCCTTTCTTTTTCTCAATTTTTGAAAAAAAAGAGAGAAATATCTTATCAAAATTTAGCTCCTTGGAGACCAAATCTTGACCAGTTAAATATTGATATCAGTTTTATAGTATGGCCATCCCTGATTCACGTAGGGAATTTAGCTCTTCGGATACTAAATTCTAAATAATATGGACACTGCTCTATTTTCATTTTATATTTTTTTTTGAAAACGGTATATTGTAGAAAACAATATCCTTATGTGTTCTTTTGATTCATGTAGTGGCCGGTTATTAATATGATAAGACAAAACCACCTTGTAGATAGTGATTAACTATTAAGTAATAGAGAACATTGTATCTATTACATTTCTAGTTTTTAGATTTTAGTTTTTCTAAAACTATTATTCACTTAGTGTTTATAATTTTTCAATTGATTTTTTGATGAAAAATGTTAATAATTAACATTAAACTTTGTCAAGTAATTAATGAAAATATAATGTAACTATGTTAATATAAATTAATAAAAGAAACAGACGTAAATAAACAAACTGAGTTCCATAAGTCCAATTTTTTGGTTTTCATTCTTAATCACACATTTTATTTATACTTTTTAATTTCTATAAATCAATTCTCTTTGCTATATTTTATTTATTAGTCTTATGATTTTCACTTGTTTTGTGGAAAGATGTATTTATCAGAAAATCTAATTTTATTCTTGTGATTATAGAAGTGTGTAATAATAACCATAATTACAATATTACAAAGTTAATTTTAATAATGTAGCGAGACAAAAAAGAATATTAATTATTAAACAAAGTTACGGTAAGAAAAATAATTTTAATAATCAATATATAAATTAATTATAAAATAGAAAATTAAGAGACAAAAAATATTAATTATTAAATAAAGTTATGATAAGAAACATAATTTGAATAATGAATATATAAATTAATTATAAAATAGAAAATTAAGAGGTAAACTTATACACAAACTCAAATATTAAAAAAAGTACAATTAATTGATAAAAGTATTACAACTATATCCAAATTTAGGCAAAATGGCTATAGTAGCTTTGTAACTTTATTGTTGGCATGAAAGCAAAAGTATCTTTGGTTGATAACTCCAAAGACAAACTACGTGTTAGACTTAAACAAACCCTAACGTTGATAACCTTTTCGTCCAAACAAGTTTTAGTATTACTTTATTTTGCTTGGATTTAAAAAGTATAAACGTCGAATCATTTCACTGTTGGATGAGGTGGAATAGCATTACTTTACCTCACATCTTTATTCGATTAATTTTTATAACATTGTATGGACAAATCTTTTTTATTTAAATGTGTAAGCTTAAATTAAATAGAAAATTATTGATAAGAGAGGATCATGATACGTAATGGACGTTTTGTTACTTTTAAAAATTACAATTCCTTTTTCTACGATAAAAATTTGTCATTGTTGATAAACGAAAATTCTCTTATATTACAAAATAAAAATCCAAAAATGATAAATAGAAATTTGTGATGATTGACTATAAATGAAGATGCTCATAATGTGTGACGTAAGCTATTGAACGTAATGGAATAAGTACTCATTTGAGGGTTAGGGAATGAAAATTTGTGGTTGAAATCTCATTTTCATTCTTACAAACAATGATGCTAATGTTCTTGATTCAAAAATCTTAATATTTTGCTTTATTTAAAAGTGTAATCATTAAGGGATTTTATAATTCTTTTGATATAATGCATGATCAAGCTTAGGTTGTCCTAAAAAAATGGATATAGCTTAATTATTGAGTGAAACAGTATAAAAATCAGTGTGATTCTCTCTTCCTTATCTTGTTCTTCATTTAAATATCAAGGAAACTCATTAAATCATTCTTTGTAAGGTTTGCATGTGTTTTAACATAATATGGTAATACAACTAGTTGGATATATTGATTGGAATAAGTCTTGAATGATAAAGCATGTTGTTTGAGTGAGTTTGATGCTTTTCACGTTTCTGCATAATTTTCCAGAATATTAGTTGGTTGATTTTATATTTTAATCTGTTGAATCATAATGCATGAACAGATTAATTTATTGTTTCTATTTTTAATCGACTGAAATGTGTGGTCCTATAGCAATACACCTCTTATTTATTGGTCAATTGAATTCGAATCAAAAGGGTTTTTATAAGTTTTTATTAGGCATAATTTTTAGTACTAAGCCAATTCAACCCTCCTTCTTGGCTAAGAAAGACATTTTAAACCTACAATTGGTTTCAGAGTGGGTTCTTGAAAGGTATTCAAGTGTGATCCTAAACTATTTTTTGAAAAATGATTGAAAACAAACTTCCTTTTGCAAAAGGTGCTTCTGTACATAGGCCTCCTATGTTTAGTGGTATAAATACCAATTTTGGAAAATACGTATGAAAATTTTCATTGATTCAATTAACCAAGGAATTTGGAATACAATTGTGAATAGACCATTCATCCCTAAACATGTTGGTGACGACAAGTAGGTTGACCAACCATGGAATCAATGGACAAAGGAGGAAAAGAAACTTTTGTACTTCCTGTAATACTAATTGAATCAGCTTATGACTAGGTCGAGTTGCGACAATCGAGTTCAAGCTAAGTATAGTTGGTCCAAGTCTAGGTCGGGTCGAGTTGGTTAAGTACTAGGTCGAGCAGTACCGACCTAAATCCAGGTCAAGTAGAGTTAGCTCTTGCCCAAGTCCAATCAAGTTGGCTTAGACCATATCGAGTAGAGTTGAATCAAGCCCAGGTTGAGTTAAGTTAGCCCAAATCCATGATGAGGCGAGTTGGTCTAAGCTCAAGTTGAGATGAGTCAATCCTCTAACACCCTAATTTTTTAGTGTCTAAGTTTTATAACTACACGAATAACCCTATTTCAAACTGATACTTTACAAAAAAAAATGTCACCACTTTATTAAATCCTATAAGTAAAAATAAACAATGTTTTACACTCGAACTTATAAAATGGAAAAATAAAGTTAAAGTTAAACTATGAGATTTTTGCCCAACTTTCATTCTTCATTGTAGTGCATATTCACCTTAGTCATCCCCTGCTCCCATGTAATATA
Organism: Vigna unguiculata; assembly: GCF_037176805.1. Classification (NCBI taxonomy): domain Eukaryota; kingdom Viridiplantae; phylum Streptophyta; class Magnoliopsida; order Fabales; family Fabaceae; genus Vigna; species Vigna unguiculata. The sequence goes on from NC_140792.1 coordinate 10,449,254, forward strand.
AAAACACATTACACTATCATTGTAGTACAAAAAGAAGAAAAATACAAGCAAAAATGGAAAGGTAAGCTAACAAAGCAAAGCCAAAACATTTTATTTTTTTAAAAAATAAAATTCACAGTTTGATTAAAATCAAAGGCCTTTTTGAAAATAAATAAAAGGTTTCTAATAATCCTTTCCTTTAACAAACCAATTAAACAAACAAATAAACAAAACAAAAAATATTTTAACACCAACGCACAAATAACACCCCAAAGGGCAGCCTCCCTGACTATGATGGAACACATCACCCCTACAGGGCGACCTCCCTGGCTATGATGGAACACATCACCCCTACAGGGCGGCCTCCCCAACTATGGTGGAACAAAACACCCTCAAAGGGAGCCTCTCTGGCCAAAAGTGGAACACAACACCATCACAAGGCAACCTCCCCGACTATGGTGGAACAAGACACCGTTAAAGGGCAGCCTCTCCAGCCAAAAGTGGAACGCATCGCCATCACATTGCAGCCTCCCCAACTAATGTGGAATAAAACACCCTCAAAGGGTAGCCTCCCTAACCAAAAGTGAAACACATCATCCTCACAGGGCAACATCCCCAGTTGTGGTGGAACCAATCACAAACATACATACACAAATAACAAGCACACGCTCACCTTTGCAAAGTCCATCTTTTTAACCCATGTTTACTCATGCAAATTCATAAAATCTCATTCTTTTAGTTTTAAACAACAAATTAAAAATATCCATCAAACCCCAAAGCACTACTGTGCTTAACTTTAAAACATATACAAGGAAGCAAACAAAATGTTAGTTTCCTTTACCCTGATTTAGTACGTAAACCTTCAAAGCTTCTTCCTATGTCACATTCTTTCTCACTCAGCGTAACACTCATTCACTTGTTTAGTACGTATATTTATAGGCTTCACTCTCAATCTTAAAACCCTAAATACATCTGAGAGATTTCATAAGAGATTTCATGTGATCTTTCTAATAATCACAAAATATCAAATATATTTGTTCCTACCTTTATGTTTCTATCTCTTAGAATGTCTTTTAAATAAAAAAATAACAATAAACCATTATGTCTTATAATAACTTTTTAAATAAGCCCTTTTAAAATAATTAATTATCACCTCATTTATTTATTTTTCTTAATTTTTATAATTTTACAAGTTCTTACATTCCCCCCAACAAATGTAATTTTTCGTCCTAAATAATCTACTTACTATTGAAAACATAATGATATCTTCTACTCATGTCTTACTCTAATAACACATAAGAGAAATACTAAAAAAAATGTAGTTAAACAAACACAACAACCCATTCATTCTCTAACACAGGATTCACAATACACACACAATAAGCTCACTCACCAAAAATCACTTAGGACCTAACTGCCTTGATACCAAAATGTAGCACCCCAATTTTCATGTGTCTAAGTTTTATAACTACACAAATAACCCTATTTCAAATCGTTACTTTAAAAAAATGTCACCACTTTGTTAAAGCCAATAAGTAAAAATAAACATTGTCTTACGGCCAAAATTTATTAAATTTATTGATAAAATGAAAAAAAATAATGCTAAAGTTAAACTCTAAGATTTTTGTATTTCCTTGTCTTGCCCAACTCTCATCCTTCATTGTTATGCATGTCCACCTTAGTCATCTCGTGCTCCCATGTAATATAAAAATGCATTACATGATCATTGCAATAAAAATAAAAGAAAAATACAAAACAAAAATGGAAGTGTTAGCTAACACAGTAGAATCGAAACATTTTCTTTAAAAAAGAAAACTCAAAATTTGATTAAAATCTAAGGTCTTTTTGAAAATAAATAAAACTTTTCAAAATAATCCTTTCCTTTAAGGAACCAATAAAGCAAACAAATAAACAAAAAAAAAAATCCACACAAATGCACACACAATGCCTTTAAAGGGAAACCTCTCTGATTATGGTGAAACAAAAGGCCCTCAAAAGAGCAACCTCTTTGACCAAAAGTGGAACACATCATTCTCACACGGCAGTCTATCCGACCGTGGTGGAACAAAACGCCCTTAAAGGGAAGCCTCTTCGGCTAAAAGTGGAACACACCACCCTCACAGGGTAGCCTCCCCGGCCAGTGTGGAACAAAACGTCTTTAAAGGGTAGCCTTCCTGACCAAAGTGGAACACATCGCCCTCACAAGGAAGTAAACAAAATGTTAGCTTTCCTTACCTGAATTTAGTATGTAAACACTCATTCACTCAGTTTAGTATGTATGTTTATAGGTTTCACTCTCACCCTTAAAATCCTAAATACACATAAGAGATTTTATGTGATCTTTCTAATAACCATAAAATATAGTATATATCTTTTTCTACCTTTTTGTCCATCCCTTAGAAAATCTTTTAAATATAAAACAACAATAAACCATTATATCTTATAATAACTTTTTAGTAAATCCTTTTAAAAAAATTAATTATCACCTTATTTATTTATTTTTCCTAATTATTATAATTTTACAAGGCCTTATTGTCCATACCTAAATTGAGATGAGTGGACTCAGAATTAGGTCATGACAAGTCAACTTGAACCAACAATCAAACAAATCAAGTCAAACTAAATATGGTTCCTAGATAAAGATGGAATTGAATCAATCCAGAAAAAAGTTAAATTAAATCGAACCAAAACAGCCAAAACCTATTTCAAGTTTAACCGCCAAACTAAAATCGAGTTGAATTATTATTATTCTTATATTTGAATTTTATGGTAAATCTTCATGCTTCGAAACTTTAATTCAATTTTCATCTATATCTCAATGGAATGAAATTCTTTTCTCACTGAAATCCACAACTAAACTTATAAAGGTGAAATGTTCAACTCCAAGAGTAGTTTGGCTAGTAATTATTAGGGATGACAACGGGGCGGACGAGTATGAGTATCATGATCTCATCCTCATCCCTATAATAAAAATTCATCCCCACCCCCATAATAAAAATTCATCTCCATCCTCATCCTCAAACCTAGCGAGTATACAACTTTTGATCAATTCTCATCCCCACCTGGTAATATTCTTATACTCATATCCATACCCATTTTTTTACTGTTCCAAATATCAATTAAATAATTTTTATTAGAAATTTTAAAAATAACACCAAAGGAATCATTGTAAGACCCGTGAAATTTAATTAAATAATTAATTAATTAATAAATACGGGTCGTGAAAGCCTTTATGGTATTTAATAGTGATTGATGTAATGTGGAAAAGTATTAGCTCAAATGGTGGAGAGTACTTTATTGGGTGAAAGGACTTGGGTTCGAGTCTTATGTATGTCAATTGTGTGTTATTTAATTATTAGTATTTTTAGTAATATGCTTGATCATGTTAAGTGATAATATAATCATAGAATTATATTAATCATCATGAAACATGAATTTGGCATGGGATGGGTTCGAACCTTAGTGAACCTAAACTAAACTTTCTTTTTGCCAAAATTCCTTTGGCATGAAGGTGAAAGGGCAAGGAAAAACCCTAGCTGAATGGCAACCAAGGAGGCTGGAGAATCAGCCATAATGGAGGAGAGCGAATTTGAGAGTGTGTTGAGAGAATTAAGAGTCTGTTTGGAGCTAGAATGCGGGAGTACTAAGGGAAGACATTTTTTGGCCAAGAAGAAGAATCTCACATTCAAATTAAGCAAAGGAGACCAGTTTATGGGAGCTGATTAACGTCATTTTAATTGGTTAATAATTAAATGTATGTTGTATCGTATGTTATTGCATGATCAATGTCTATTTTTGTTGAATTTCGCATTTTTGGGAATTTCTCCAGAAACCGCCTGGCGGGTGATGAACTGCCGCCAGGCGACACATGCATTTTGCCTATCTTTTTGGGTTCCTAATAGGAACCGCCTGGCGGTGAGCTTAGTGCTGCCAGGCGACGCAAGCCCCGCCATCCAATTTTCTGGGTTGATCATGAACTGCTTGGCGGTGAAGAACACCCGTCAGGCGATGCTTTTCGTTTTGATTCGATTTTCGGCTTCTGTATGTTCTGAGTTGCTTTGGTTCGGTGGAAAAGGAATTTTTAACAACATTTGGACCAAAAGGAAGGGATTAATTGTGAAAAGTCATGGTAGTGCGAAGGAATCAAATGAGATTGGCTATGAATGAATGTTAGGGTGGAAGAATTGGGGTTTTCGGAAATTGTATAACAAATTGCGTAATAAACTACAAACTTATTGGATGAATTGTGATCCTAAACCATTGAGTGGTGAGTATTGAGTCGAAACTGAAGGAAATCGGGATGGTTGGGCTGGTTGAGGTTCGTAGGCGCAAGGAAAGGGTTGTTGGGTTCTTGGAACTGCAGGAATCGCCTGACGGCACCGAATTGGCCGCCAGGCGCCACACCAGAGGTGCGTGGTGTGTTGATTCACGGAAAATGTTGTTTTTCGTACTTTTCGCGCAACAGTAACCGTCGGGCGGTAGTTTAGTCCCATCGGGCGCCAGTCGTCTGATTCTGGGCGCTAGGCGCCACCAATTTTTCTGGTTCGCACAATTTTCGTAAAACTGCATTTTTTCGGTTCGTTAACCGTCCGATTTAGGTGAAATTTTGATAGGTGGTCCATAACATGTGGTTCTTCACTTTGAACAGTGGAGATTGGATTTGGAGGTCAGTAGCTAGAGATATACATTACTTAATATTGCTGATTTTGGAGTTTGTAAAATACATGAATAAGCCCTTGATTAGTTCAAGTAACTTCTAATGAAGCATAATTGGGTTATGTGGTAAGTCTCTATCAATTTGAATGTTCCTTTGGGTTAGTCACATGTGGAGAATTGGTTTGGTGAAGGCATGGGTGTCAATATTAAATTGCATCGGTGCATAAGATCATGTGCTTAAAATTGTTAGAGTGTCGCTGCTTATATTTTGTTTGACCATGCTTGGGATGGTCTATACAACTAGGGGATGAATGCACATGTGAGATGCTATAAGGCCTAGAACATTATAAATGGCAATGCTTTTCATTAGGGGTACTCTAGAATGAGAGCAACCTGTGTGAAGTGTGCTTGAACCTGAACTAAAACCAGTAATGTGCAAGTACTGGTGTAGCGACTGGTGGTACGTGTCCCCCGCTAGGTAATCTGGAAGCGGCAGCGCCTAGCAGTACGTGTCCCCCGCTAGGCGATTTTGCTGTAGTAGATTGGTGTTATGCTTGCTATGATGTGCATGATCTACAAGGCTTCTAGGATATCTTAAAGGTTGGCTTGTTGGTGTTCCTTGAGTTGAGCTCGGAACGTATCCCTTGAGTTAAGCTCAGGATAGGGGTTAAGCACGTGGCATTCCTCGAGTTGAGCTCGAAATGACATCCCTCGAGTTGAGCTCGGGATGGCAGATGAACACGAGGAACCCTTTGAGTTGAGCTCGGGTTGGCGAGTGTTGCCGATGTGAGTGTGCTGGTTGTGGCCAGTACGGATGGGTCCAGATAGATTGCCCTCCTCAGTAGTTGACTGACAAGTTTGGTAGTCTTGGGACGTTACGAATTATGTTCGTATAAGGGAACTCCACCTGGCATTACGGTGTATGATCCGTGGCATGGTTACCCGCACGTGCTTTATCGGTTGTGGCCGATAGGTATGGCAGCAAGACACCTTGAGGTACCCACTAGAAGATGTAGAACACGAATAACATGGTGGTGGCCATGTGATGTGATATCAAAGGATGGAATTCCTTTGGTGTGATTGTGTGATTGGTATATTTGTGTCATATATATATATATATATATATATATATATATATGTGTGTGTGTGTGTGTGTGTGTGTGTGTGTGTTTATTTTGTTAGCTCACCCTATCTGCTTGTGTTTGGCGATGATCGTGTACGCGGTACACGGGAGCAGATGATGTTGCAGGTGGATCTGGTGAGGCTTAGCAGCAGAACGGGGAAAACTCATGGGAATAGTTTTATAGAGTTTTATCATTTATGGTTTTGGATTAAAGATGTAATCTATTATGAGACTATTTTGGTATTTCATTGAATTTTAAGAAGATTTGAACTCAGAGTTATCTTTATTATGAAATAAATTATTTGAAATTTCCCACGTTTTTGGGAAATGGATTTATAATTAATGCGTTTTTATTTTCTTATTTTATTTTTTTGTTTAAACCTGAAATATCCTAACGGAATGTTACAATCAGGATACTATCAAAATATTCAATATTAAAATAACATACTCTTTTTTTCTATTCATGATGTCAAATACTAAGAAAAATATTATAGTAGTATAAATCTCAAATTAAAGTATCAAACAACATAGGTAACACACACAAAAATCAAACAAAGTAAAAAGGTTAATTTCTTTTTTAACAAAATATAAAAGGAAAACCAATAATCAAGTTTAAAATATTTCAAATATTTTTTATGCTATTAAAAATTTATATTATACCATTTAAACAAAATAACACAAATAACAAAATTAATTAATTAATTTAAATTTAAACATATATTTTTCATATTTTGATCTTGAATTAAATTAAGGGTTTATGCAATTGAACACTTAAAATTGAGAGTCAAATGTTCTGATGAAAATAAATAAATAATAAATAAAAATATTATAAAGGAGTAAAGGTAATTAAATGTGTGACCCAAATTTGATTCAATGAAATTGAGAATATCCATTTGAACATAACACAAAGGAAAAAAAATGTATAATTACGATTGTGATAAAAGGGAAAATACATTGAAAGATCTGCTTAAACCTTAAAAAACAAGCCAAACAATTAAAAGAGAGCAAGAAAAAGTATATACCCAAAGTAAGAAAACAAAAACTACAAATTAAGAGTCAAACATTCTTATGAATATATATATATATATATATATATATATATATATATATATATATATATATATATATAATAGAGCAAAGATAATCAAATGTGTGATCTAAAAATTATTTGATAAAATGAAATTGAAAAACACCTATTTGAACATATCTACGTATGAAATAAAAAAATTTGTGTAATTAGAAGAAGAAAAATTACCTTAAAGATTAAATCTTAAAAAAGTCAAACAATTGAGAGAGTAAGAAATATGTTATATATATATATATATATATATTAGATTATTTAATAAATTATAGATTTTTTACTAATTTAAACGGGGGACGAGTATTTGGGCGGAGATATATATATATGCCCATCCCATCCCCAGTTGAAAACTTCGAGTATTATCCATACTCATATTCATACTCAGTCAATGCGAGGATTTCCGTCAAAACGGGGACGAGTTCGAGTAATACCTACGGATATGAGTCTATTTGTCATTTCTAGTGATTATATCTAAATTCTGTTAAGAATAGTTATATTATTTTAAAATTAAATTTTAACAACTATAATATGTGTTTAGTGGTTATAATTATAAAAGATAATGTAAGGCCCTATATTTTTCTGCCTTATTTTAAAAAGGGGTTGCCCCAATTAGTTGGGCCTAGGGCTGGCCCAAAGGGAACCAAGGACCCTAAACTGCCCTAACCCTTCTCTTCTCTTCTCACTTTCAGAAAACAAACGCTTTGCTCTTCTCTTCTCTTCCAAAACTGTGCTCTGCTAGGGTTTGATTTCCTAGCCTCCGTCAAGTTCGCTCAAGCTCATTCTTGCTCCGCGTAAGTTACTCTCCAACTCATACCACTTATCCCTTGACATATTTTCGTGTTTTCCAGTTAAGGTTTCGTAGTGAGCTCATCTTAAGATATGTCCCGCTATTTTTCCAGCTTCTAAGCCTATTCCTAGAGTTGTTGTGCTTCGTGGTTGGTGTCGAGGTCCTGTACTAGCTCATTCTAGGTAAGGGAAGCTAGGGTTTCGAGTTTTAAATCATTTTTTGCCTGTTTTTGAGTATGCTTGGTGTTTGTATGGATTAACGTTGTTGTGAACATGTGGGATGCCTTGTGTTGTTATTTGGATGTGAAAATGTGACTGGTGCAAGTGAGAACAGGGGCGAGAACTAATAATCTCGCTCAAGCGAGCTTGTCTCGCCTAAGCGAGACTAGCAGAGGCTCGCCCAGGCCTTTTGCGCGAGCTGTCGCTCAGGCGGGCCATCTTTGTTTTGAGCAAGAAAATGCCTCACTCAGGTGAGGAGATCTCGCCTAACCGAGCTAGTGCAAATGGCCACTATTCCTGATTGTCGAGCTCTCGCCTAGGCGAAAGGAGCTCGCTTGAGCGAGACCTTTCTGCCTAAGCGAGAAGCTGGGCAAGAATGTAGCCTGTTTTGTTGTTTCTCTGTTCTCAAATGTTGGCTATATGTTTGGATTGATCTTGACTTTAAAGTATGAATTGGATGATTATGTATGAATGAGATAATCTATATTCTGTGATGAATGAGCTTAACATGATTTGGGCATGTCGCATGTATGGATTGATTCATGGTTTGAATATGACGAGTTTGTATGGATTTGATATGGGATATGAATGAAGAGGGGTTATAAAGTTTGGTATGCTTGATAAATGCTTATTTGGCTGTTGAAGTATGAATGGTATGTGGTTAAGACGTAATTCCATGACAGTGTCGTGGTGGTGCCTCATTGGTTAGGACGTAATTCCATGAGTCTCTAGGTGAGACTTCATGGTGGTGCCTCAGTTGGTCGGGACGTAATTCCTTGACCCCTATTAGTGGGAGTTCATGGTGGTGCCCCATCTATATAATTTAGTAAGGATTCAAGGTAAGGTTGCATCCTGACACTCTAAGGAGTCAGTCAGTCTCACGTAGAGCGGACTGACTCTTTTGGTGAGAGTAGCGGAGGCCTGAAATTCATTAAGGGCTAACCTTGTGTGTGGGAGTTGAGACATTGTAACACTTAGCTCGGGGGCTGAGCAGCTCGGTAGAGCAGGGATATCCACCACAAGTGTAAGCATTTGCTGAATCCGACTAGATTATATGTATCCGGATGAGTTGAGTCTGAGTCTTAGAGTATTGTTTGAAAGGTCATAACATGTTTGGATGACATATACTGATTGGACTGTGAAATAGCATGTAACTGTGTGATAAACTGTTTTCCACTCTAGCTTACCCTTTTGTTGTTTGTTGTATGTCTTGTATGTGTGGTTTTCTCTTTTGCGATGATCATCAATTTATTGATGTGAGCAGATGCGAGGAACACCCGTGGTCAACAGGGAGGTGATGGTTTCGCTGCGTAGCCTACCTGGGCTGGATTCTACTGTTTTGGGCTTTCTCATAAGGCTATGGCTCATGTACTATTTTGTCCTTTAGTACTCTAATATCTATTGTTGAGTTCTTGTATATTGTTTGGTATTGGCATCTGGATGTGCCTTGGATTTAGGGATGGCAACGGGGCGGGGCAGGGACGGGTTTCACTATCCCATACCCATCCCCGGAAATAAAATTCATCCCCATCCCCATACCCAAACCCAACAGGTATCAAAATTTTATCCCATTCCCACCCCCACCGAGTAACGGGTATAATCTCGTACCCATACCCGTACCCGTTTCCTTACTACTTCAATATAAATTTTAAATAATTTTTATAAAATAATAAAAAATTACGGTAAATGAAAAATAATATTATCAAATATTCAGTATTAGGAGGATGGTTGTTTCTTCGATATCAAATACTTTAAAATAAATTATAATTGTTTACATTTTACATTGGAATACCAAATAAAATTTCATGAGAACTAAAATGTTTATTAAATTTGCAAACTGCAAACATTAATGAAAGCTAGTTGATAAAATTTAAAAATATTTTAAAAAAAATTTAAAGGAAAACAAATATTCAAATTAAAATATATTTTAAATGTTTGTTTACTTCAATTTTTTAAATTCTAATGAATCTCTTTTTTTATACATTAATAAAATCACTTAATCAAAATGAAACAAATAACAAATAATAATAAAAAATTTAACATAGATATTGTATCTTTTGAACTCTAATATATGTTGGATGGTGATAAAAAAAATATTCATGGCAATTACATTAAATTTTGATATTGTAGTAAATAAAATTTATTTATACAATTATAGTAAAAAAATACAGTATGATTGATATAATAAGTTAGAAAATAAAAAATAATTAGATAAAATATACTAAAATAGTATTCTACATGATGAAAATAAACAACAAATAAAAATATTAAAAAATTAACAAATGTATGTCTTATAAACTATTGAAAGAAATCACACAAAGATAAACAAATGTATAATTAAGGGTATGATAAGATAAAAAATACCTTAGACACCTAAGAACACTTTTCAAATATCAACATATATACTGAATGGTTGATAAATAATTGTTTTAGCGAAACAAAAAAGATCTTCAAATGAAATAAAAATTAATAAAAATAAGTAAAAAGTTTTTTTTTTTTTATATTACCTAGTAAATGAAAGGTTTATGTTATTAAATACTTAAATTGAGAGTATTAAACATACTCATGTGAAAGGAAAATATACAATAAATAAAAATATTAAAAAAATAATAGAAATATTCAAATATGAAACATAAAATTTTTTTAATTGACATACATCATTTTAACATAATTACATAAATGTCATGATAAGATGAAAAATATATTGGAGATGCGAATGAGTTTCATGACAAACCAAATAATTAGAAGAAATAAAAGATTGATATATATATATATATATATATATATATATATATATATATATATATATATATAGGGTTACTTAATTAATTGTGAATATTTTAATAATTTAAATGATGACGGAGATATGGCGGGGATATGTACATCCCCATAACCATCCCCATACTCAATTGAAAAAGTCGAGGATTCCCCATACACATACCCAGTCAATTCGGGAATTTCCCGTCAAAACGGGGACGAGTTCGGGCAATACTCACAGGGACGAGTTTATTTGTCATCTCTACTTGAATTTTTCCTCTTAGTACTTTTGGATAATTAAGTAGAGTGACGTCGTACTCTGAACCTTCGCTCATTATATTATATTATATAATATTTTCATTTAATTGAGTTTAATTATTAAATGGGACGTTACAAATAACATTATTTTGTTTTTCTTCAAAGACGGTGTGTTTTCTTAACTGTGAACTAACAATATTTAAGCTTTTATAAAATTATAATAGAATTTTAAATAACTTTAAGCATTAAAATCTATTTTTAGTAATAATCGATGAAGCTCCATCATGAAATAATTTGAAGTGAAAAGGTGACGAGAAAGAGAAAGGGAAAAAAAGATAAAGTTTACTAAGGAGAATTAATTATAAAAGTAAGAACTTTACTTATAATTAATTTTAGATTTTATTAAATATATATTTAATTTTATTGTAAATTAGAATTATTAAGAACTTTCTCACATTAAATTATAAATAAATTAAATATGTATTCAACATATTTTTTTAATAAGATCTCAAATTAGGGCTTTAGGGTTGAAAATGACTCTCTTTAGAAATGAGAAACTTAGTAATGAACATCTTTATAATTTAAAGTAAAGATGAAAACGGAAATAAAAATGTTAAGTAAACTAATTAATATTTTTGGTGAATACGACAAAATAAAATACGAAAGAAATTTTATAATAGGATAGGTACAAACTTCAATCAGACTAAAATATAATTTCTTATCTTATCTCTTTGTTCTCCTTGGGTTATAAATCCATCATGGTTATTGAGAACACGTCCTCTCCAGCTCATAGACGACAGAATCGTGTCTTTTCTAAACTAGTAAATTTCAAGTAAACCAATAATCGTTACTATTTATTTTATTATTATTATTTTATCATTTTCTTTCTTTTTTTAAATACCTGAAGCGGTAAACCCTAGCTGAACCCTCTTTCCGGCAGCCCCAATGGACTTCACTCCACCGCCGATCGAGGACGGTTTCACCGCCGAGAAGCTCTTCTCGCAGGGCTTCTCCTACACTTACGATGACGTCATCTTCCTGCCCCACTACATCGACTTCGCCGCCGACGCCGTCGACCTCTCCACGCGCCTCACGCGCCGCCTCCCACTCGCCGTCCCCCTCGTTGCCTCACCCATGGACACAGTATCCGAGTCCGCCATGGCCAGTGCCATGGCCTCCCTCGGCGGCATCGCCATCGTGCACTCCAACGTTCCGGCAGCCGCCCAGGCCTCACTCGTTCGCGCGGCCAAGTCCCGCCGCGTCCCCATCCTCTCCGAGCCCGCCTTCGCGGCCCCCTCCGCCGTCATCGAGCACGAGGACGACTTTGCGGCCTCCCCCTTTCTCCTCGTCACAGACATAGGCGCCGCCGGCGGGAAGCTCCTCGGCTATGTCGCGAAGCGGGACTGGACTAATCAAAAAGACAAGAGCTTAAGGGTGGGCGACTACATGGCGCCTCCGCCCCGGCGCGCGCCATGGAACGCAGACCTGAACAAAATTCATGAGATCATGGAGAATGAGAAGAGTGGTGCAGTGGCTTTGGAGAGGGACGGTGAGGTGGTGGATTTGGTGGTCAGAGAGGAGGTGGAGAGGGTGAAGGGGTACCCCAAATTGGCGGCTCCGGCGACGGTGGGGCCAGATGGGGAGTTTATGGTGGGGGCGGCGATGGGGACGAGGGAGGATGATAAGGAGAGGCTGAAGCATTTGGTGAAGGCTGGGGTGAATGTTGTTGTGTTGGATAGTTCTCAAGGGAACTCAATTTATCAGTTGGAGATGGTGAAGTATGTGAAGAGTGTCTACCCTGAGCTTGATGTGATTGGTGGTAATGTTGTGACCATGTACCAGGCTGAGAATTTGATTCAGGCTGGGGTTGATGGGTTGAGGGTTGGAATGGGGTCTGGGTCCATTTGTACCACCCAGGAGGTTTGCGCTGTGGGACGTGGTCAGGTATATTTAATTCCTTAATCGATCACTGATTGATTGATTATTGGTTGATTATTGATTGATTTGTTATTCATTGAATGGTTGTTGATTTCTGATTGATCCTGTTTACCCTTAGCGTCAAATATATTTTTTGGTTCATGGACATGATCCATAAGTATTAAAAGGCTTCTCCTTAAAATCAATTCTGAGGTAAGTGAAGTCTGAACAAATACTGCTTTTTTCCAAGGAACAAATCCGGCAAGTGCTCTAACAGTTTAACTTTGGGTTCAGTATATTAACCACTTGAAACCAACTCATTAGTTCCCTTAACATCAAATTTAAGTGTGTGATTTGCTTTTAGGCTTTAAATTGTTGTGGATGTTGTTTAGCTGCTTAGAGACTCCGAGTCCTTGATTTTGTAGACAGAATTGTGTCATGGATGGGTTTCTAGAACCTTGGTCTGCTATGTTTGGCTTTGAGTTGTGATAAGAATTTGTGTTGGCTGGATTCGAGGATCAATGAATCTTTTTGAGGATTGGGTCAACTTTTGGGATTGATAATGTTTGATAATTGGCGATGGTCTTTTGTCAGGAGTTTAGGGTGTCTACAGACTACAGTTAGCGACTTGACTCTTGAGGGCTTTCTCTGTGCTGCTTTTTAAAATGTGTTTCATGTATTGAATATTTGCGAAACTACTTTTACTGTTTCTTGAAAAGTGTATGAAAACAGGAAATGGGGTAAAAGTAGGTTAGCGCTATGTTTTACTATTTGATAACAAATATTAAAATAAGGTATCAAATTCTTAATATTGACTATTTGAGTATATGCATTTCAGGCAACTGCTGTTTACAAGGTCTCGTCCATTGCATATAAAAGTGGTGTTCCTGTCATTGCCGATGGTGGCATCTCAAACTCTGGTCATATTGTTAAGGCTTTATCATTGGGAGCGTCAACTGCTATGATGGGAAGCTTCTTGGCTGGTAGCCATGAGGCTCCGGGTGCTTATGTATATCAGGTATTTATGAAGGCCTGATGCAATATTGGGAAGTCTTTGATTTCCTTTTTGTCTGTTTATTCCTTAAATATATTCTCAGCACATGTGTAAGTATAGTGTTATAAGGAAAATCTCTTTAGAAATAGAGAACAGGGCAAGACTGTATTTTCTGTTCTTCTGTTAGGGACTGTATGTTAGATTTTTATAGTTCTGAAAATGTGTATATCTTTCTCTCACACTGACTCTCTCTGTGATTCCTTTTCTTTCCCATCTCTTAGTTTCTATAAATTGTCCATTCCTCTTTCTTTTGCTGATGACTTGTTACATGCTAATTTGGTATTTATATCTTTTACTAATTACCATTTCTGCACCAGAATGGTCAACGTGTCAAAAAGTATAGAGGTATGGGTTCCCTAGAAGCTATGACTAAAGGGAGTGATGCAAGGTACTTGGGTGATACAGCAAAGCTAAAAATTGCTCAGGGGGTTGTTGGAGCTGTCAAGGATAAGGGTTCTGTCTTGAATTTCATACCATACACCTTGCAAGCAGTCAGGCAAGGGTTCCAGGATATCGGCGCCTCTTCCCTACAGTCTGCTCATGACCTTCTAAGGTCCAGGGTGTTAAGACTGGAGGTATGTTTAAGCCACTTTTAATTATTTATTTCTTGCTCTGGCTATTAACATTAGATTATCAAAGAAGTTTCTTTATTTGCACTATAAAAAAGGTGATGCTATTTGTTGACTGATTCCCCATTTCCTATTGAACCCATTTATTTGACTTTGTGGAAAGCTAGGATACTGTAGTTCTAAAAGGAAAACCCTTTTGTCCGTTGTATTCTTAAACTAATAACGCAAGATAAGTAGTAATAGAAATTGCGGCAATTTGTTAGGATGGATTAGAAAGGAATAGATTAATCTGATGGAATTCATAGGTCCATTTTCTTGGTTCTAAATACACCTTGAATTTAACAAACAATAATTGTTTTCTTAAAATTTTAGGTTACCTGAATAGATTCCATTGATTTAAAAACAAAATATAAACAAATGTTTTGCTAAGTGTAAGACTGTGTACAATGAGCCTTTCTCAACCGGGGTATGTTAGTTAATTGTTGTTTGTCTAGGGGGAGACTTTTGTATTTGTTTTGAGTCTGTAATTTGCTGTATTTAGAGGCCACAAGTGTTTTGCATCAACAGAACTTTGTTCATTGATCGCCGTAACTATAACCTTGATGTTCATGTTCTGTTCTTAATATCTGGTCTGTTCTTCCCAGGTCCGGACTGGAGCAGCACAGGTTGAAGGTGGAGTTCATGGGCTGGTTTCTTATGAAAAGAAATACTATTGATGTGTGAAACCATCCATCCCAAATCATAAGCGGTGCTATAATCCCTTGTTGCAGTAGACCATAAAAGAAGGGAACACAATGTCATTGGGTTAGCGGCAACATGTTGCTGCTGTGTCAAGCGAATTGAAGTCTATACCTCCAATAGAACATCGTGGAAATTTTTTCCTGAGGTTCTGAAGGAAGAACACTGATTTCGTGGGAGTTTTATGTCCATTAGGTTTTGTTTTTGTCAAATTTGTCATGGACTTACCTAAATATATTTTGCATGTTTTCATGTTAAGTAAACATTATTGTTATCCGTAGTACCGCAAAAACTTTTGGTTTGGAATAATATAATGTGCCTGTGGCCTGTAGTGCCCTAACCAGTGGCAATACAAGTCTATTTAAATACTTGTTTACATTTATTGCTACCAAAATTAAGGTGATACACCCAGACCTTAAAAGCTTAGAAGAAAAAGAAAGGAATGAAATGAACAAAATGTATGTATTATTTTCAACAAAATGAAATAGAAGGATAACAAGTCTCACCCAACCCTCCTCAACTCTTAGCAAAACTGAATACAAATAGAACTTTTCTATTCTCCTCTACAATCTCTCTCTCCCCTAAGTGTTTGTCATCGTAGCCCTTTGGTTTGTCTAGTGTATATTTTGTCTCAATGTGTCCTGGTACTTTTGTGGGTTATTGGTTGAGGAAGCTCATTCATTCTTTGGGCCTCATCAATATCCTCCTCTTGAAGAATTGTCTTGTCCTCAATACTCGGTTAAGGATATTGAATCCTAATTGAAACTTCATCTCCTCATGTAGCCTCCTTTGTTGTCTTCTCTTTCCAATGGATGAGCCAATGATTCATTTGTTCTTCATTTATCATAACACTGTAGGAAGCTAGGATAGGGACAGGTTCAAATAATGGTTCTCTTCGAGTCACTCCTTTAAACATTTTGGTTCCTTGAGATGTTTCTACCTTCATGATTTGTTTTTCTCCTGTCAACAACCATTTCGACTAGAGAAACTAGCGATGACATGTCCAAAATCATATCAATGTGCTCTAAGTCAAACAAATAAGCATCCACCATAAAGTCTCAATCTTCTATTTCAATTTTAATTTTATGACACAATCCAAATGTTTGTCTTTGTCCATCAATATTTGCATACTCTTGGTGTCTCCCACTATTAACCTATTGCTTCAACCAACCCATTGCCTCAACCAAACCAATGTTCTAGAAATAAAGTTATAGAATGATGCACATATGACCATAATAAATAGAGACAATTCACGTATCTTTCTCTTAAATTTAAGAGTTCAAGGTGATTATGTTTTCTCAGGTCCTAAGTTGAGTAAACTCAAGGCGTTTCACTCATCATCAGCATCTCCCTCTTCAATCGCACATACATTTCCTGACACATTTTCTTCATTATCGCATTCCATTTGGATTTCATCACCCACTAATATGACCTGTACTTATTTCACGGGGCATTGGTGCATGAGATTATACGGTCTGTTAGAATTGCACAGCGGAATGTTTGTGTGTAGACAAAATCCAAGCGAGAGGGTGAATTTGGTTCCTAATAAAAATTGTGATTTTGAAATTTTCCCTTTTAATATCAAAGTTTAATTAAAACTCTTTCTTTTATTTTAATAGTCACAATAAAATATAGAAAGTAGGAAAGATAAAATTGTACAAGGTATCTTATACTGGTTCGGATCAAAAGATCCTACGTCCAATTGTTAATCTTTCTAAAGAGGGATTAACTCAAACACTAAAAGTAATAGATTACAAATAGAAATAAGAATAGTTAGAAAAGAAAGCACCTCTTTTGAAGCTACAAGAGATGAAAGACACCTCCCTTGAAATTCACAAGGGATGAACACCTCCTTTGAGTTCGACAAAAAATGAAGACACCTCTCTTGGATCACACAAGAGATGAAGAAACACCTTCCTTGAATTCACAAGGAATGGACACCTCCTTTGGATCACACAAAGGATGAACATCTTCTCCCAACAACAATAACAACACTCAATCACACAAGAACCCACTTGGTGAAAGTTATCGCTCTATCTACACTAGGTTTTTCAATGTCTTTCCATAGAGAGTACTCAAGTACTCAGACTTCGCTAACTTATATATCTTGTAAAGAGGACTCTCACCTTCATTTATAGAAGCCACTTTCGAACTTAGGTTAAGAATATGAAAAGTCAAGTTACAACTCCCATTGATAATCGATTATCACAGTGGCTTTTCTTGAAAAAACATTTATTGAGATAATTGATTATATTATGAGATAATCGATTATTCTAGCCAGTTTTGCAAAAATTAAAACTCTCTTAGTGCTCTACTACTTGGGTTCTACCTTTTGACTCCTAACCTACTAATTTAACTATTTTAAAGAAGATACACAAATTACAAGACTTCAACAACTAAACTACTAAAATCTTAAGTCTTCAATGTATCTCTTGAATCCAAACATTTTTTAAGTCTTCAATTATTTCTCCATGAATCATCATTAAGTTTTCACACTTCTCCATAATAAATTATCATCAAAACTCTTTATTGAAACAAGATGTCTATCTTCTTCTTTTGTAAACAATCTCCCCTTTTTTTATGATCAAAATTTATTAAAGACTTATGATATGTTTTGTTCTTAATCAACAACTTAAGAGAAAAGAATAGTTAATATATAAGATAGATAAATTACTTTTCTCCCCCTTTCTAAAACAAAAGGTATTATAAGACATCAACATAAACACATATCTCCCCCTCAAAGAGATACAAGTTATCACAAGATATCAACACAAATATATTTGTATTAGAGCCTATCAAACATTTAAAACACCATCCTCTCTTTCACCTATCCAAAAATTCTTGATAAGCTAAATGAACTATTCCCTTATCTTTAGGCCCACTTTTATTATTTTTAATGAGTTCTTTTGTTGTGTTTGGTCCAGACCAATTAATCCCTCCACCAGTCCCTTGGTTTTTGGGAATGATGTGCCTTGAAATATTTGAACTAGTCTTGTAACCTGGATAACCTTCCGATTGTGTTTCTTTTTTCCCATGTCATTCTTTGTGCTTATTCGAGAACTTCATATCAATGGCTCTTGCTATGTTCATTCTTCTTCTTCTCGTAAGTGGACTTACAACATGCAAACTTCAGATTCGGGTCCTAATTTCTTCACGCAACCCGTGAATAAAGTAAGCAACGTATTGTTCATCATGTAATTTGGGCACCTCATCCATTAAACAGTCAAATCTTTGTATGTATTCTTCTATACTCCCTATTTACCGCAGTGATGTCAATTGCTCAAATACACATCCCTCCTCCAAACCTCCATATCTTTCAATTAATTCTTTCTTCAAATACTCCCAAGTTATTTATCATAATCATTTAACATTGCATTGAAGAAATGGATTGTGGCCCCCTCTATGCACAATTGAGCAAGATTCATCCTCACTGCCGAGCTAGTTTCTTGGACTCTAAAATAGATTTAAGCTCTAGTGATCAAACCAATAGGATCTTCTCCATCGGACATAGGTAGTTCAATCTTTTTCACTGATATTCTGAATTCATCTAGCATATCTCCTTCTAAGGACTTCAAGCACCACTAGAGGACTCTTATTCTTAGGCCCAATAAAGATCTCTCCCTCCACGTGAGATATTTTCTCCCAGCTACGAGTTATCAATTCCACTAACTTCGATTAGTTTACCACAACTTCCTTAGGCATCGTCTCTATCACTGATTGGTTTTGAACAACTTGGAGTCGTATCTCTTCCATGATAGTTGTCATTCGTTCTAATTCTCCCTCTACAATCTTAATCCTAACATTCATGACTATTGTATTTTCTGGTTCCCATGTTTTCACCTCACTTCCTTTTTTCTTTGGTAGCATTCACTGACACAAAGGGATCCAACAAGTCGGAACAAATAATATAGATCCACACTTTAAAAGCTCAAAAGAAAAAGAATGGAATGAAATGAACACTCATGTGTTTATTATACTCTTAACAAAAACATGAAATAGAAGGATAACAAATCTCACCTAGAGTTACGCTCCTCTCTTGTGCAACACAAACAATTCTTCTCTTCTCTCATCCAAAAATCCATCTCCCACTACTCTTAACAAGATTGAATATAAATAGAATCTCTCTATTCTCCTCCGCAATTTATCTCCCTTGAGTTCTTCTTTCTTATGTATACTTTTTCCCACCATGTCTTGGTACCTTCGTGGACTATTGGTTGCAGAAGCCCACTTCGAGCCTCATCATATGACCTAAAAGTAATTATTTTATGGTTCTTGACAGTAACTTTCGTGGGGGCTTCTCCCTGCACCTCCAAACACTTCTTTTGTACCTCCAAAAATCTTTTAAATTCTCATTTTGCCTTTTAGTTAAAAGTAACAACTTTTTTTCTCTCTCTAACCTCACCCCCAAGTTTTTTTCTCCTCTGAATGTCGACATCTGGTACCTTGGTTTGTTCTATGCATGTCGATATCTAGTACTTTATTATTTTTTAATTTTTTGTCGTTATGGATGTCGACATACGCTATTATATATTTTTTTCATCTATGAATGTGAGCATCCGGTGTTTGATTTTGTTCTACGAATATCGACATCCGATAATTCATCTATTTTTATTTTAATTTTTTAACTGTTACAATTGTGAACATCCAAGATTAATTTTTTTCATTTACGAATAACATATGATGTGATTTTTTTTTTCATGGATGTTGACATCCAGTTTCTAATTTGTAAGGCCCAGTTTTCTGCCCTAATGTTTTAAGGGTTGCCTTTTGTCTAATGGGCCTAAGGGTTGGCCCAAAGAGGAAAATCAGACCTTAATCTGCCCTAACGTTTCCATTTCCCCTCACTTTCAGAAAAAAATAGTCACCTCTTGCCTCTTTGAGCAGTTGCGAAGCTCTGCTAGGGTTCAGCCATTGTTTCTCGTCAAGTGAGCTCAGACCAGTTTTCTACCCTTTGTAAGTCAGCTCCCAACTCATACTCTTGCTCCATTCTATTCATTTTTCATAGTTCCAACTAGGGTTATCTTGATGAACTCATTTTAAGCTCGTTCCGCTATTTTTCAGCTCTCGAAGTTATTGTTTGAGCTACCGTTCATCATAGTTCGGGTGTCAAAGTCCTCTGCTAATCCCTTTCCAGGTAAGGGAAGCTAGGGTTTCAAATTTTAAGTTATGTTTGGCCTGTTCTTGAGTATGCTTAGTGTTTGTGTGGATTGTATGTTGTTATGGATGTGTGGGATACCTATATGATTGTTTGGATGTGAAAATACAACTACTGCAGGTGAGAACAAGGGCGAGAGCTGATAACCTCGCCCAGGCGAGTCAGGCTCGCCTAAGTGAGACTGGCAGAGGCTCGCCTAAGCCTTCTGCGCGAGCTGCCGCTCAGGCGGGTGGTCCTGGTTTTGAGCGAAAGAATGCCTCGCTCAGGCGAGGAGAGCTCGCCTAAGCGAGCTAGTGCGTTTGGTCCTTATTCCAGATTGTCAAGCTCTTAGTGTATTGATTGGAAGGTCATAACATGCTTGGATGATGTGTGTATATTGGACTGTGAAAGTATATCTGATTGCATGATAAAAATCTTTTGGCTCTAGCTTACCCTTTGCTTGTTTGATTGCTTTGTATGTGGTTCTTCTATCTTTGCGATGATCATCAATTTATTGATGGGAGCAGATGCGAGAGGTACACGTGGTCAACAAGAGAGATGATTCCGCTACTTAGCCATCTGAGTTGGATTTTACTACTTTGGGCTTTCTCTTTGGGGCTATGGCCCATGTGCTAGTATATCGTTTAATTTCCTATTTTGATTCTGTAGCACTTCGTATCTCGTTTAGTTTTGGCATCGTGGATAGTTGTAAGGATAGTTGTAAGGATTTAAGTTTAAACTTCAGGATTGCGCTGTTATATTATATTGTGTGACGCTTCATTTAATTATGGTTATTAATTAAATGGGGTGTTACACAATTCACTGAAAAACATTTAAAAAAAACATTAACTGCATTTCCATATACAATTAACATATGTTAAATTATATAAATTTTTTATTTTATAGTAATTTAAATATTTATTATATTTTCTTTAAAGATTCATTAAATTAAAATTTAAACGAATTAAAATATATTTTATTTTATATTAATTTATATAAATTTGTAAAAAAAAATTATATTAATATTTATTATTTTAAAATTATAAAAAAATAATTTTTAAAAAATTTTTAACCGGATTTCCACAATCCGATTAACATGTGAAAATTTTATTAATTTAAATATTTAATAATTTTAATAAATTACAATTTAAACAAATAAAATATCTTTTATTTTATATTTATTTATATAAAATTTATAAAATATTATATTAATATTTATTACTTTTTATCTAAAAAATATTTTTTTTAAAAGTGTTAACCGAATTTCCATTAACATTTGTTAAATTATTTTAATTTAATTTATCTCAAAATATTATTTATTTTTAATATATTAATTTTAAAATATATATTAAACAAATTAAAAAATTAAATTATAATTAAATTTAATAAGAAAATAACAGTAAAAAAGTAAAAACTAAATAAGAAAACAAATATTAAAAATAAAATAAAATAAAAATAATATATATATATATATATATATTTTTTTTTTCTTTTTTTTTATATTAATTATTTGGATGTCGATATTTATAATTAAAAAAATACAATAATAATGTCGACATTTGTAATGATTTTTCTTTTAAAATAAAGTATGAAATGTCGACATTAAAAAAAAGTAAATAAATATTAAATGTTGACATTCATCGATGAAAAAAAAGATATAATATTAGATGTCAAAAGTTCAACCTTGTTGAACAATTTCTTGATTCTGTCTTTTGACTCCCCAAGGCACTGCATGCAATAAAACATACATTTTATTCCCTCAAAGTCTCAAAAATCGTCTACTACTACAAGTGTGGTTACAATGTCAAGATTTTTGCTGTCTTTTCAACTGTATCATGACCACTATTGCAACTGCAATTTTATTTTTTGGCAATATTATTCATCACAATGAAATCTAAAATTGCAGAACAAGTTATTCCAAAAGTAATTCTTCCATAGTCAATCCATGAGTAACTCCTTTACACTACACTTTTCATTTCTTTTAATCTAACAGATAAAGATAAGTTACTCAATAGAACTATTTGATTGAAAGAAATCAAAGGTGAGGATAAGGAGTGATTCTTTTGAAATTACTCTTAGATTAACCTTATGTGTCCTCTCTTTCTCTCTCTATCTGTAAATATATAACATAAGTACATGCATATCATACCCAAGATGTATTCTCCATTTTCTCCTTCACATATGATGAAGTCACCAAAGAATCTGTTGAAAAGGAAATAAAAATTAGAGAGAGGAGATGCGCATAGTTCCGTATGCACATAAGACAGGAGCCATCCAACGTTGAAACAAATAAAAAAAAAGAGAGGAGAAAAACATCAAGTCAAATATTTAATTTGCAACTCGTTATAAGCAGAAAGGAAACATATAAAGTCAAATCCTTTAGGTTTTGTCATATCATTTCCCAATTTCCATTTGAGTATGTATACAGAAAACAAAGAAATTCACTTTTCTATCTATGCCTTTTCTTTAATTCAACAGCTTCATATAACTATTTTCCTCTTCATACTGAAGAAAACAAACAAAGAATCAACCAAGCAAGCAATAAACTTCCCAGTTCCAGCCAGCAATTTACAGACCCAAATCACATTTGAGAAAGTTTGCCACTACAATTCCAAAACTTGAGAAATATTTATTCAATGCAGCAGCTTCAATTCACCGAACTCACGAAATTAAACCACGAAAAAAGAAAACAAAATGGTTCCATCAAAAAAGAGAAAGTTTGCATGGCTCTGTTGGAAGAAAAGAGAGAGGAACCTGAAGTTGAAGAACTGCAGTAGAGAGGATTGATGAGGCGTGAGAGAGACATGGCATATAGTGAGTGAAAGGAATGGTGTGTTGTTGCAAACACCAAAGTGGGGGCATATATATATATATATATATATATATATATATATATATATATATATATATATATATATATATATATAACTCTTCGAACAAAGCGAAGTGCATGTGTTGGGTTGTGTTCTGTTGTTTTCTCTTATATAATTAACTACGTAATTAATTATAGAGGATAGAAGGTGTTTAAGATACACTTAGTCAAACATTTTCTAAACTCATTTACTCTTACAGATTTCATTAATAATAGATTTAATTACATCTTTTATCATTCAACTTGTTTTGTTTCTACAACTTCGCACAACACTGATAACTGTGTAAAATAATATTGGGCACATTTTCACAAACAGTGCAGAAAAAGGAAAACATTGGTGAACAAGAGGACAAAGATCATTTACTATTGTTGATAAAGAAAAAGAAAAATCAAATTGATGCCACTGGTTGATGACATGCATTGGTGCAGTAATCAACCACGCTTTTCAAGATAGTTTCTAGGAGCATTGGTATGTTCAATTTATATTCTTCTTTACCCTTCCCCTATACTTAAATAAATTAATATTTTATTATAATATAATATTTTATTAGAAATAATTGATGTAAGATGTATCTTATTTGTAGAAGTGTCAAAAAACACTTTTTCCATTTCTTGAAATGAATCTTTGTTCGAAATATAATAGTTTGGGACACTTAAAACATTTTAGTTCAGTATAACTCAATTAAATCCAAATATAAACTGATACTTTATCTCTAGATGTTAGATGTGCTTAAAAAAGTTACTTCTAAGCCAAACTACTTCAGAAGTAAACAGAATTAGTATATAAAATTAGTTATAATTCAATTAATGATTTTTTTCAAAATCAAAGTTATCACTTAAATGATAATTTTAAAATTTTAGAATGGTCACGTAATTGAAAAATTTGTTTATTTTGATGACTAGCACTTACATGATAATTTTAGTTTTATTTTGTTTTTTATAATATGAATAAATGTAACATTCCATTTTAGTAGTACAAAACTAATAACATCAAACATTTTATACTACAATATAAAGTAGAGCACGCGACTGATGTATATGACAATCAACCTTCTATAGTTATCCAAAATATACTAAACTAGTAGTACTATAGACATAGAACAATGTCATAAGCAGAACTTAAATATGACATAGTTTGTCAAAATAATTGCTTAACAGAGAAAAGAATTATAATTAAAATTGTTCTTCAAAAGGGTGCTCTAAAGAGCAAAAACTACCACTAGTATAAACAACGGCATCTCCTCCCTTGGAAAGATCTCACACCAAAATTTAGTGATCATTGCAAAAAAGAAAAACCATACAGGAAACAGACACAAAGAGAAAAGGGTAAGCTAATTGCAAAAAAAAAAATGAAATACACAAATATACAATACATACATACAGACATACATACATACATACATACATACATACATACATACATACATATGTATGTATGTATGTATGTATGTATGTATGTATGTATGTATGTATGTATGTATGTATGTATGTATGTATGTATGTATGTATGTATGTATGTATGCTTATCAATATACTAGATTGTGGCATATTCCATCTGCAGTTCTGAAATTCTCACAAGATTAATTTGATCTTCTCCGACACCCCATTGCTTTAGAGCAAGGATGGATGCTAAGGTAGATAAGAGAGCATCATTCATCAATAATGGATGGCGATCAGGAAGACCCCAAGAACCATCTAAGTGTTGATTATCCAACAACCAATTTAAGCACTGAGGGAAAAGTGGGGTCTGATGAGAAGCTGGAGAGGTTATCATTGCCACCCAAGTTGTATCATATGAAGAAATCGAAAGTTCAACCTTGTTGAACAATTTCCTGATTCTGTCTTTTGACTCCCCAAGGCACTGCATGCAATAAAACATACATTTTATTCCCTCAAAGTCTCAAAAATCGTCTACTACTACAAGTGTGGTTACAATGTCAAGATTTTTGCTGTCTTTTCAACTGTATCATGACCACTATTGCAACTGCAATTTTATTTTTTGGCAATATTATTCATCACAATGAAATCTACAATTGCAGAACAAGTTATTCCAAAAGTAATTCTTCCATAGTCAATCCATGAGTAACTCCTTTACATTACACTTTTCATTTCTTTTAATCTAACAGATAAAGATAAGTTACTCAATAGAACTATTTGATTGAAAGAAATCAAAGGTGAGGATAAGGAGTGATTCTTTTGAAATTACTCTTAGATTAACCTTATGTGTCCTCTCTTTCTCTCTCTATCTGTAAATATATAACATAAGTACATGCATGTCATACCCAGGATGTATTCTCCATTTTCTCCTTCACATATGATGAAGTCACCAAAGAATCTGTTGAAAAGGAAATAAAAATTAGAGAGAGGAGATGCGCATAGTTCCGTATGCACATAAGACAGGAGCCATCCAACGTTGAAACAAATAAAAAAAAAGAGAGGAGAAAAACATCAAGTCAAATATTTAATTTGCAACTCGTTATAAGTAGAAAGGAAACATATAAAGTCAAATCCTTTAGGTTTTGTCATATCATTTCCCAATTTCCATTTGAGTATGTATACAGAAAACAAAGAAATTCACTTTTCTATCTATGCCTTTTCTTTAATTCAACAGCTTCATATAACTATTTTCCTCTTCATACTGAAGAAAACAAACAAAGAATCAACCAAGCAAGCAATAAACTTCCCATTTCCAGCCAGCAATTTATAGACCCAAATCACATTTGAGAAAGTTTGCCACTACAATTCCAAAACTTGAGAAATATTTATTCAATGCAGCAGCATCAATTCACCGAACTCACGAAATTAAACCACGAAAAAAGAAAACAAAATGGTTCCATCAAAAAAGAGAAAGTTTGCATGGCTTTATTTGAAGAAAAGAGAGAGGAACCTGAAGTTGAAGAACTGCAACTGATGAGGCATGAGAGAGACATGGCATATAGTGAGTGAAAGGAATGGTGTGCTGTTGCAAACACCAAAGTGGGGGCATATATATATATATATATATATATATATATATATATATATATATATATATATATATATTATTTTAATTTAATTTATCTCAAAATATTATTTATTTTTAATATATTAATTTTAAAATATATATTAAACAAATTAAAAAATTAAATTATAATTAAATTTAATAAGAAAATAACAGTAAAAAAGTAAAAACTAAATAAGAAAACAAATATTAAAAATAAAATAAAATAAAAATAGTATATGTATATATATATATATATATTTTTTTTTTTCTTTTTTTTTATATTAATTATTTGGATGTCGATATTTATAATTAAAAAAATACAATAATGGATGTCGACATTTGTAATGATTTTTCTTTTAAAATAAAGTATGAAATGTCAACATTAAAAAAAAGTAAATAAATATTAAATGTTGACATTCATCGATGAAAAAAAAGATATAATATTAGATGTCAAACATTCATAACGTATAAAAAAAAAATAATCAGATATCAATATTTGTAGAACAAGATACGGCACGTAATGTCCACATTCGTCGAAACAAAAGCTTGCGGGTGAGTTAGTTACATAGAGTACAGATTTTGGAGTAAAGAAGAAGTGTTTAGAGGTTCCTGGAGACCCCACATTCTTTTTTTAATCTCTTATGTTGATATGTTAATAGTAAATTTGGGTAAAATTTAACAATGAACTAATTTAAAAATCTTTAAAAATTGAATTGTTTCGTGTACCTGTTTGAAGAAGTTAAACGTTGAGCTTGGTTCGATATGTTCATTTGTAGAATATTGATGATTTAAATGTTTTAATCTTTGAAGTTGTTTTCTTTATATTAGTTTTAAATTATAAAAACATTACGTGTTAATAAGAAGGGTTTGATATTTGATAGATTCAATTTGATTTATAAAAAAATAGATTTATTGGCTGTAATCTACTATGGGCTTGGATCAATTATACAATTGTATACTTTGGTTTACAGACATCCATTCGGGTGAATTAAAATTTTCTGTTCAGAAGCTATTTTGATTTTTCTTTGCTAAGAGATTCTATTGTAATAGATGAGACCAGAACATTACAAACAAAAATAAAGGGTAGGGAAAAGCCAAAATAGCCATAGATATATATTGAAGTGGAAGGAACAAAAATGGGAGATCTTTAGTATTTTTGAAGATGCCATTGGAGAGAATCCTTAAACCTTGAAAGCATCTCTTCTGTTATATCTGGTTGTTTAGAGAAGCAGACAGATTTATTTATTTTTATATAACTAGGTGTCAAATTTCGGGTTTCATTTATTTTTATATGAAACTAATAATACAATGTTTAAGATGCAATTATGTATACAGATGATCAGTGAGGTAACATCTTTTTGATAATTTTTTTCTGTTTTGTTGACGCTAGTTTTGGAGATAAAACATTTAGAAAAATAGCTGAATTAATTCGATTAAATTTTTTTGGTATACATACGAGATATTGACCGTCCAAAGAGAGACTACCACGTGGCAACTTCCTCTTTCTCCAAAACTAGGGTTCCACGAGGGTTGTGTGCGCGTCTTCCGACGTTATTTCAATAAACTGCGATAGTGGTTGGTGCACGGACGCCAAAGGTAGCGATGGTCTTCAAAATGATGGCGAGGTGTAGAGAGCATGATGATGTGCAAACCTAGTTCGTTCTGGTGAAGTTCTGATGTTGAGGTGCTCCACTCACGTGGAGGATGTTGCTTCTGGAGAGGTCCGACAACTTTGCATGGTTCAAATGAGTGTGTTAGGATCACCACGTGGCATCATCTGAATGGATAGATTTTAAAGTAGTGGATCAGGACACGTGGCAACATTTGAAATGGGCTGATTTTGAGTGGTAGGAAGGTGAAAATAGATAGATGGGTGACACATATAAAAAAGGGAAGTGTAGAAGTAATGTAAGGGTTACACAACAGAATTTCATCAAACTTGTTGATTTAGCCTTATATGAATGTATTTTGTAACTTTAATCAATTTTTTTCACATCTTAAATGAGTTTAATCTTAACATAAATTACATCAATAAATGTTAAAATATCTAAAAATATTTTATGCAATTAAAAAGAACTTTTTAAGACATTTTTATCTCATAAGCTAACAACTTTTTACAAGACTATAAACTAAGGCTAACTCCACTAATAATGTATTTAACACTTAGCTCCAAAGTTAATTCCTTAAAATTTAAAAACAGTTCATCATTACATTCAATAATAAGAAAGTGAAACGGTGTTAATTGGATAAGCTCTTTTATCTAAAGCTTTGTGTGTAATTAATTTGTTTACGGAAGTATATAAAACTTATGAAGTAGCTCCTTTATTTGTTTATAAGAATTTTTTAGGTTAAAATACCTTTTTGGTTCCAATTATTATCAAATTTTTTCAAATAAGTCCTAATTTTGGTATTGTGTTCAAATAGGTCCTAATTTTCGTCAATTTTGTTCAATTGGGTCCTTTTTTGCTAACACCGTTTAAATCATTAACAACCATGAACAGTGACTGCCACGTGTCACTTCGTGGTTTTTTTGAATTTTTTTTGAATTTTTTTTGAATTTTTTTTTAAATTTTTTTTAAATGTCCACGTGTCAACCCAATAGTGTGTCACGTGTCAAAGTCAATGTTCTATATTCAATTTGGTCCCTATATTTGTTATTTTTGTTCAATTTAGTCCCAATTTTTGTTAACATTAACCAATTTGGTCCCTATAAAAAATGTGATCAAATTTAATTTTTATATCAAAGTTATAATGATGTGAATTTTAATATATTATATAAAAATATTTAATAAAAAATGTGAATTTTAATATAAAAATTGAATTTGGTTTCAATTTGGAGAGGGACCAAATTGGTTAATTTTAACAAAAACTGGGACTCAATTGAACAAAAATAACAAATATAGGGACCAAATTGAATATATAACATTGACTTTGACACGTGACACGCTATTGGGTTGACACGTGGACATTTAAAAAAATTTTAAAAAAAATTCAAAAAAAATCACGAAGTGACACGTGGCACGCTATTGAGTTGACACGTGTACATTTAAAAAAAATTAAAAAAAAATTTAAAAAAATTTAAAAAAATTCAAAAAAACTACAAAATGACACGTGACAGTCACTGTTCATGGCCTTTAATGATTTAAACGGTGTTAACAAAAAAGACCCAATTGAACAAAATTGACGAAAATTGGAACCTATTTGAACACGAAACTAAAATTAGGACTTATTTGAAAAAACTTGACGAAAATTGTGATCAAAAAGGTATTTCAACCTATTTTTTAAATGTGGGACATGTTGGACAAATTTTTAAATGTGGGACATGTTGGACAAATAAGTTTGTCGATTCTCACAAATCCATCTTCCATGACTCACAACTCAAGTCAAATTCTGGTCTATCCACATAAATTTTTTTTTTAATCTTGTATTCTTATACAAAACTCTGTCCAAATAATTTTTTTAATCTTGTATTATTGTACAGAACTGTTCATGTATTAAATATAACTATTTTTATTTAATCCTTCATTAATATAATATATTTATAGATATAAACCTAGTTTTTATTTCAAGATTTATTTTAATATTATTTTATAATATGTTTTGATGTCTACTTGTAGTATATAATACATTATGAATATAAATTTAAATTTCATTTTATGGTTTACTTTAATATTTTTCTATAATATGCTTCATTGTCTACATGTAACTAACTAATAAATAATTAATATTATGTTTTACTTATACTAAATCCTTATTTTTATAAGTTACTCAAATTAGGAATTAGAAATTGAAGAATTATAAAAACACATACAATAATTTTTCTTAATTTTTTTTTTCAAATTTATACTTTTCCGAACCACCCCAACTTTAATCACTATGCAGCTTCAAATCAAGGAGGTCAATACAAAGCAATCATAACATGATATTAAAGGGATTAAACCTAAAGACAAAAAGAATTGACCATCATAAACAAGATTAGAAGAAAGGAAAAACAAGGAAAACGAATCAGCAACAGTTGGGAAAGACTGGGGCTCTTTTTACTCAGCAGTTCTTGGTTGCATGTGTAGGTACTAAGTGGAATGGGGCATCACATTAGTAGAGCTTCAATGCTTTGACAGAACTAAGGTTCTACCGAAAATGTTCTAATAATTCATCAAAGAGATGACAGGATCATTAATCACTGCCTTTACACTAGAGTACATCTCATGTGAAGTAAATCCATCATCCTTCATGTAAAATAGATGTAAAACTTTTGTCATTTTCCAAAACAAATCCTTGCAATCTCTGGGAACTAAGCTTCCTTTTTCATGCAAAATTAACCTCAGCAGTTCTATTCTCTTTTCCTCAGCATCACCCTTCAGTTTTTCGATAGCATCTTCGGCAGTAGAAGCTCCATTGCCTTGAGTAATATGCAAAGACAGTACATTCAATTTCCCTTCCTCAGATTCTCTCTACAACAGAGATGAAAACATTAGTTGCCATAACTCATTAGTAAAAACATTAGTAAACAAGGAGCACATATGTATTATGTACCTTAAAACTGTGAATGTCATTAAAAAGACGACCACATGTACTCATGAGCTTATACAGATGATTCAATTCGTGAGTCTCAGCATCTTCATTTGAAAGCTTAGGTCCTACAAGATAGAGGGCAGGAAGTACAATTGGACCTAAGGCAAATGATATGTATGCATTTTCCATATAATCATCAATTGTTGGCACCGTCTTCGTTCGCTGCCACTCAGCTTCTTTATACATTGATTGAATCAGATCCAACCACTGTAAAAAGTAAACAAATTCAACCTATTGGTTAAGAAGTCATCTTTACTTGCAGAACTCCATGTAAATTTCATGTCATTTAAGTAACTTTTTCTTAGACAAGAGCCAAACTAATATTATTAACATAAAGAACAAGTCACTGTTAAGGTTTTTCAAGGACCATATTTCAAATGACTGCATAAAATGAAGGCACAAACAAGAAGAAATGTCTCACAATCTTGATAACATTGTTTTTCACATTACGTCCTTGTCGCTTGACTGATTTCTCTCCAATCTCACAAACTGTGCTGTGAATTGCGGAAAATATAATCTTAACTGTCTCAGAACAACAAGCAGTGTTGATATCTACATCCCACCTGCAGTTTAATTGTAATAATATCACTGTGTGTGCAGGAAATTTGTGATAGAAGTCATTTAGAAATCAAGTGATGGCCGTTTCAAATAATAATAGGAATATACTTCTCAACTAGTTGAATAAGGTCCACTAGTTCTTCTTCAGAACCTCCAACATCAAAGAAATCATCAACAACTGTTGTGAGCACCCCATTTTTTGCCCAGGATATGCGAGCATCAGAAAGTTCAGGTGTGAAAAGTGTAGCAGCACCAGAGAAGTAACAGTAGGCCAGTTTCTGCCTCGCAAATTATAGTTGGTCTAGTCTGTACTCAACAACCCATCTGCATATGGTATTGTAGCACATTTAAATCAAACTTGAAAAAATGTGATATGACAGTTAAGGGATGTGATGTGTAGTATGGAAGTAAGGTGTGTGTTTCTTAAGTAGGTATGACAGTTTTCTGATTCACAAGGTTAATGTACTGAAGTTTTTCTGAAGGAGGAGACTCCTTGTTTGGGATCAGACGTGACTCAGTATTCGTTCTACAAATTCTGATTCAAATCATGAATTATTTCAATAAAATATTACAGTTTGTGTTCAAACATTTGAATTTAACAAAATGAATGTTCCTAAGTCGAAATGTGAGTGGATACTATCTTTATGATGCATATTTGAATAAAATTTCTTCACAATTAAGCATGAGTAGTAGCATCGACAAAAGAACCCAGATTCCTCAATGACAACAAGCCAGAAGAGAAACACTAATGAGGGAGGAAGATATACTTAAAACTCTCTGTGGTTAGCACTACCAAACCTTAAGCTATAGTGAATTGATTATGGTATTTATCTATGGATCTATGGCTAAATGCATATCTTTGAAAAATTGAGAGAAAAAGAAAAGAAAGACATGCCTGGAAAGCTGTTTCAACTCTTCAATGTGTATTGATTGACAGATATTGAAGTCTTCTACTGCTAGCTTTAGAATTTCTTGGCTTGCAAGATTGCATGATCTGGATCATACTAACAATCAATAATTTGATCTCTAAAAATAGAAAGGAACAAAACAGAGATTGAGACAATTGAAACAAACTAGCAGAGAACCATCTATACCTATAGGATGATTTTGAAATTCTTGTTTCTTCTACATTGTAATACTCCATTGATCTCCTGTTTAACAATCGCTCCAAATTTGCATACAAAGGAAAATTAAGAACATCCTTGACCTAAAATACGAAAAAAACAAAAAAACTCACCATTAGAAAACATTATAAGATTGTATAAAACGAAGGAAGTAAAGTTTCTGAAAGACTAAAACAAGAAACTACCTCTTGGTCGACATAACGACGAAGCTTATCAGCATATAATCTGTAAGGGCAGGATTCCTGCTTCAGAAGCTATTTCGTCCACAAACTCTGTCTCACCAAAATTGATTCATCAGGATGTATAATGGCTTGTGAAGCCCTATAAAGCTCTATCACAGCACCAACATCCTTCAAGTACCCTTTCAAGGACTCAGCAAATTTATCTTCAGAATATTGATAAAATGGATCTGCGACGACACAACATACAGATTAGTTTACTTGGTATTGATCCAAAAGGTAAAAACTTTGAACAGCGTGAATGTTACAAATGATCAAACCTGAAGATACATCATAGCCATTGAGACGCAAGATTCGAAATGCCATTGCACAGGTGGTGGGATCTAAGAATATATCTTCCACTCCTTGCACCCAAAATCTGTTTATTTTTTCACAAATTATATATATATACAGAGGGATTCAAGGGATTTAAATGAGAAGTTATATGCTGAATATTTTGAATAGAATGGTATCTGAACGAATGCTTTGAGTGTTTTCAAACTTACTATCAAAGGATGTTGAATATCTTGAATAGAATGTTATCTCTATATTTTCATCACATCACATGCTTATAATTTTTTTCCCACCTCTCAAGTAACTGACATGATGTTAATAACGGATGCATGCGCACTAAATGGAGTATTACCTGTATGTATCATCCAATACACTACGAATTTCCTCTATGAAATGATGATTAATACCCAACCTTTCAAGACTATCAATCATACAGAGTCGAGCATATATATCCAGAGGGTGAATTGTCGGAACTGATTTGACAAAAAAAAAAGAAATTACCCTATGAAAAATAGTAAATAGACTTAAATTAAGAGAAATACAATTTGGAAACACACCTGCATTTCCAAATTTTTCTAGTACAGATTGGAGGTAACCAAGACATTCAGCATTCTTAAGGCGCTGAAAAACACCTGCTGTTGTAGCAGGTGAATTGAACAAAGATCCATTCTTTCTTTGATATTTCATGATTGTTTTCCAATCTTGTGAATCTTGCATTCCTTCTGAAACATATGCTTGATATTCTCTCCACCCTTCTGAATTTCTTTGTTTACCTCTGGACAATTACGCCAGAAAGAGGTCAGTTTGGGGAAGTTAAGCAAAAGGAAAAAACAAGATGTCTCTACTAAATTCTACCTTTGGAGTTCTATTTCTCTCTTTTGGATCATTGTATTCGATCGTAGCTTCAATTGGAAGATTAATGCCCAAATTTTGTGCATATTCTATCAAAGAAGGAAAATTGATACCAAATCCTATGGGAAGGTGCTGCTTCTCATCCTGGATTGAGGCAATGTTTGATTTAATAAAGTGAAGACCTGGAGGAATATCAGGAAACATGATTTATACAGCAGCAGAGAAAGAAAGGGTTAGGAGAAGAGTAAAGTACCCCTATTAATTTGATCTTCTCCGACACCCCATTGCTTTAGAGCAAGGATGGATGCTAAGGTAGATAAGAGAGCATCATTCATCAGTAATGGATGGCGATCAAGAAGACCCCAAGAACCATCTAAGTGTTGATTAGCCAACAACCAATTTAAGCACTGAGGGAAAAGTGGAGTTTGATGAGAAGCTGGAGAGGTTATCATTGCCACCCAAGCTGTATCATATGAAGAAATCGAAAGTTCAACCTTGTTGAACAATTTCCTGATTCTGTCTTTTGACTCCCCAAGGCACTGCATGCAATAAAACATACATTTCATTCCCTCAAAGTCTCAAAAATCGTCTACTACTACAAGTGTGGTTACAATGTCAAGATTTTCGCTGTCTTTTCAACTGTATCATGACCACTATTGCAACTGCAATTTTATTTTTTGGCAATATTATTCATCACAATGAAATCTACAATTGCAGAACAAGTTATTCCAAAAGTAATTCTTCCATAGTCAATCGATGAGTAACTCCTTTACACTACACTTTTCATTTCTTTTAATCTAACAGATAAAGATAAGTTACTCAATAGAACTATTTGATTGAAAGAAATCAAAGGTGAGGATAAGGAGTGATTCTTTTGAAATTACTCTTAGATTAACCTTATGTGTCCTCTCTTTCTCTCTCTATCTGTAAATATATAACATAAGTACATGCATATCATACCCAGGATGTATTCTCCATTTTCTCCTTCACATATGATGAAGTCACCAAAGAATCTGTTGAAAAGGAAATAAAAATTAGAGAGAGGAGATGCGCATAGTTTCGTATGCACATAAGACAGGAGCCATCCAACGTTGAAACAAATAAAAAAAAAGAGAGGAGAAAAACATCAAGTCAAATATTTAATTTGCAACTCGTTATAAGCAGAAAGGAAACATATAAAGTCAAATCCTTTAGGTTTTTTCATATCATTTCCCAATTTCCATTTGAGTATGTATACAGAAAACAAAGAAATTCACTTTTCTATCTATGCCTTTTCTTTAATTCAACAGCTTCATATAACTATTTTCCTCTTCATACTGAAGAAAACAAACAAAGAATCAACCAAGCAAGCAATAAACTTCCCAGTTCCAGCCAGCAATTTACAGACCCAAATCACATTTGAGAAAGTTTGCCACTACAATTCCAAAACTTGAGAAATATTTATTCAATGCAGCAGCTTCAATTCACCGAACTCACGAAATTAAACCACGAAAAAAGAAAACAAAATGGTTCCATAAAAAAAGAGAAAGTTTGCATGGCTCTATTGGAAGAAAAGAGAGAGGAACCTGAAGTTGAAGAACTGCAGCAGAGAGGATTGATGAGGCGTGAGAGAGACATGGCATTGGCATATAGTGAGTGAAAGGAATGGTGTCGCTGTTGCAAACACCAAAGTGGGGGCATATATATATATATATATATATATATATATATATATATATATATATATATATATATATATATATATATATATATATATATATATATATATATAACTCTTGGAACAAAGCGAAGTGCATGTGTTGGGTTGTGTTATGTTGTTTTCTCTTATATAATTAACTACGTAATTAATTATAGAGGATAGAAGGTGTTTAAGATACACTTAGTCAAACATTTTGTAAACTCATTTACTCTTACGAATTTCATTAATAATAGATTTAATTACATCTTTTATCATTCAACTTGTTTTGTTTCTACAACTTCCCACAACACTGATAACTGTGTAAAATAATATTGGGCACATTTTCACAAACAGTGCAGAAAAAGGAAAACATTGGTGAACAAGAGGACAAAGATCATTTACTATTGTTGATAAAGAAAAAGAAAAATCAAATTGATGCCACTAGTTGATGACATGCATTGGTGCAGTAATCAACCACGCTTTTCAAGATAGTTTCTAGGAGCATTGGTATGTTCAATTTATATTCTTCTTTACCCTTCCCCTATACTTAAATAAATTAATATTTTATTATAATATAATATTTTATTAGAAATAATTGATGTAAGATGTATCTTATTTGTAGAAGTGTCAAAAAACACTTTTTCCATTTCTTGAAATGAATCTTTGTTCGAAATATAATAGTTTGGGACACTTAAAACATTTTAGTTCAATATAACTCAATTAAATCCAAATATAAACTGATACTTTATCTCTAGATGTTAGATGTGCTTAAAAAAGTTACTTCTAAGCCAAACTACTTCAGAAGTAAACAGAATTAGTATATAAAATTAGTTATAATTCAATTAATGATTTTTTTCAAAATCAAAGTTATCACTTAAATGATAATTTTAAAATTTTAGAATGGTCACGTAATTGAAAAATTTGTTTATTTTGATGACTAGCACTTACGTGATAATTTTAGTTTTATTTTGTTTTTTATAATATGAATAAATGTAACATTCCATTTTAGTAGTACAAAACTAATAACATCAAACATTTTATACTACAATATAAAGTAGAGCACGCGACTGATGTATATGACAATCAACCTTCTATAGTTATCCAAAATATACTAAACTAGTAGTACTATAGACATAGAACAATGTCATAAGCAGAACTTAAATATGACATAGTTTGTCAAAATAATTGCTTAACAGAGAAAAGAATTATAATTAAAATTGTTCTTCAAAAGGGTGCTCTAAAGAGCAAAAACTACCACTAGTATAAATAACGGCATCTCCACCCTTGGAAAGATCTCACACCAAAATTTAGTGATCATTGCAAAAAAGAAAAACCATACAGGAAACAGACACAAAGAGAAAAGGATAAGCTAATTGCAAAAAAGAAAATGAAATACACAAATATACAATACATACATACATACATACATACATACATACATATATAGATATATATATATATATATATATATGTATGTATGTATGTATGTATGTATGTATGTATGTATGCTTATCAATATACTAGATTGTGGCATATTCCATCTGCAGTTCTGAAATTCTCACAAGATTTCCTTGGAAGAATCTACTCTTCAAATCTGCCCATATTTTTTCAGCCTTGTCCATCCATAAGATGCGTTGCCTAATGGAAGGAGATACAAAATGCATTATCCAAGAAACAACCATATTATTGCATCATTTCCAAGCTTGGTACAATGCATCTTCTTTTGATGGTTCAGATTTAGTGCCATCGATGAATTATGACTTGTTCTTGGCACTTAAAATTGTAACAAAGGACCTGCTCCAAGAATGGTAATTGGTGGTATCCAGAAGGGGTGAAACAAGAGGAACAACATGGTTATTTCCAAGGTGAAGATAAAGATGACTTTGCAAAGAAATGGTTTGCACATATTGAGTGGTATTAGACTGCACCAATTCTATACTTATGTTGAACAAAAAGAAACGAAAAGAGGGAAGAAACCAAGAGAGCAATAATAAGAAAGAAACGGGAAATAGCAGCAGATGCGTAGCAGAGCTTTTCAAAAGAAGAGCTTTGATACCATCTTAACATTCTTTGGACCATTTAGCATGACCTTGTTGAATTTTGTATGCATGACGCTACTAATCTCAATGTAATCAATGAGAAACATGAAGAAAAAAGGAGCGACAGAGAAAAAGTGAAATAGGAAGAAAAAGGGTATCTTATTGATATGAATAAGAGTACACATGATCTCCTTTTATAAAATAAGAAGATATATACATAGGGAAAATAACCGGTTAGGAAAAGAAACTACCACTTGTCAGGAAAAGAAACAAACACCTAGGGACCACACTAACACATAAAATGGCTAAGCACCACTAATGAGTCATTATTTTCCTCCATTCTACTAGCCTTTATGTACCCATTTAATTGTTTTTCAGTGCTTAATTGTTTATCTTTAGTGTGTTTTCATCTGTTGGGCTTTATTGGGCCATTATTCCGAATTTGGGTTAATTTCACATTATTTGGCCTAATTTTCGTTTTTAATTATTTTTAGGTCCTTGGGTGAAGCAATTTTTTAGCTTAGAAATTAATCTTTAGATGAAGAGAATTGCCACATCATTTCCACGTCATTTCCACGCCATCTAAGTGAATAACCCAACATTTCAGGCCCAATAGTGGCATTTTTGTAATTCTGCACCAAGTACTGGCATTTTTATAAATAGTAGTGGCATAACTGATTTGACCACTAGATTTTCAGGTCTTTTATATGGCTAGCCACACTTATCTTCTCCAACCTCCATTTTCACGTTTTGAAGCTTTGGTGGGTGTCCAGAAAGGTGCTCCTTTTGTTTTTCACGTTTTTGCACTAGTTTTTACCATTTTTATGCACATTTGACAACCCCCACGTTGGGGTTTTCGATTTTTTATATCACAGTAGCGTTTCATTACATTGAAGCTTTAAATTCAATTTTGCTCTTGAATTTGCGTTTAAATACCCAAGTTAGGGTTTGATGTTCTGTTTTTGTGAACCCCGTTTTGAAGTGCTTGTATGCTCCATTTTCATGTCTAGCTAAGCTTTTTACATTGATTCCTTGACGAAATTGAAATGAAACCATGAGATTGTTGGTCGTTTTTAGGTTCTACGTAGAATTGCATGTTTCAGGTTGCGTTTTCATGATAAAATGCGTTTTCATGCTTAATGGCTCGTTTTCATGCTTAATCTCAAATTCGAGCTTTGTGCACATTAATGGCTCGTATTCATGCTTAATGTTTATAGGTTGTGTCACAACTTGCTTCAATCTGTGGGTGTTAACTGCTTGAAACTTGTTATGCTTAATGACATAATGAATCCATGGTAATTTTTGCTTAGTTGATTACTTAGGGTTCATGAGAGCAAAATCGAATATAACAAGTAATTTGGTAATCTGTGTTTGGTGCAAGAAACTACCTCTTGGTCGACATAACGACGAAGCTTATCAGCGTATAATCTGTAAGGGGAGGATTCCTGCTTCAGAAGCTGTTTCGTCCACAAACTCTGTCTCACCAAAATTGATTCATCAGGATGTATAATGGCTTGTGAACCCTTATAAAGCTCTATCACAGCACCAACATCCTTCAAGTACCCTTTCAAGGACTCAGCAAATTTATCTTCAGAATATTGATAAAATGGATCTGCGACGACACAACATACATATTAGTTTACTTGGTATTGATCCAAAAGGTAAAAACTTTGAACAGCGTGAATGTTACAAATGATCAAACTTGAAGATACATCATAGCCATTGAGACGCAAGATTCGAAATGCCATTGCACAGGTGGTGGGATCTAAGAATATATCTTCCGCTCCTTGCACCCAAAATCTGTTTATTTTTTCACAAATTATATATATATATACAGAGGGAGTCAAGGGATTTAAATGAGAAGTTATATGCTGAATATTTTGAATAGAATGGTATCTGAACGAATGCTTTGAGTGTTTTCAAACTTACTATCAAAGGATGTTGAATATCTTGAATAGAATGTTATCTCTATATTTTCATCACATCACATGCTTATAATTTTTTTCCCACCTCTCAAGTAACTGACATGATGTTAATAACGGATGCATGCGCACTAAATGGAGTATTACCTGTATGTATCATCCAATACACTACGAATTTCCTCTTTGAAATGATGATTAATACCCAACCTTTCAAGACTATCAATCATACAGAGTCGAGCATATATATCCAGAGGGTGAATTTTCGGAACTGATTTGACAAAAAAAAAAGAAATTACCCTATGAAAAATAGTAAATAGACTTAAATTAAGAGAAATACAATTTGGAAACACACCTGCATTTCCAAATTTTTCTAGTACAGATTGGAGGTAACCAAGACATTCAGCATTCTTAAGGCGCTGAAAAACACCTGCTGTTGTAGCAGGTGAATTGAACAAAGATCCATTCTTTCTTTGATATTTCATGATTGTTTTCCAATCTTGTGAATCTTGCATTCCTTCTGAAACATATGCTTGATATTCTCTCCACCCTTCTGAATTTCTTTGTTTACCTCTGGACAATTACGCCAGAAAGAGGTCAGTTTGGGGAAGTTAAGCAAAAGGAAAAAACAAGATGTCTCTACTAAATTCTACCTTTGGAGTTCTATTTCTCTCTTTTGGATCATTGTATTCGATCGTAGCTTCAATTGGAAGATTAATGCCCAAATTTTGTGCATATTCTATCAAAGAAGGAAAATTGATACCAAATCCTATGGGAAGGTGCTGCTTCTCATCCTGGATTGAGGCAATGTTTGATTTAATAAAGTGAAGACCTGGAGGAATATCAGGAAACATGATTTATACAGTAGCAGAGAAAGAAAGGGTTAGGAGAAGAGTAAAGTACCCCTATTAATTTGATCTTCTCCGACACCCCATTGCTTTAGAGCAAGGATGGATGCTAAGGTAGATAAGAGAGCATCATTCATCAGTAATGGATGGCGATCAGGAAGACCCCAAGAACCATCTAAGTGTTGATTAGCCAACAACCAATTTAAGCACTGAGGGAAAAGTGGAGTCTGATGAGAAGCTGGAGAGGTTATCATTGCCACCCAAGCTGTATCATATGAAGAAATCGAAAGTTCAACCTTGTTGAACAATTTCCTGATTCTGTCTTTTGACTCCCCAAGGCACTGCATGCAATAAAACATACATTTCATTCCCTCAAAGTCTCAAAAATCGTCTACTACTACAAGTGTGGTTACAATGTCAAGATTTTCGCTGTCTTTTCAACTGTATCATGACCACTATTGCAACTGCAATTTTATTTTTTGGCAATATTATTCATCACAATGAAATCTACAATTGCAGAACAAGTTATTCCAAAAGTAATTCTTCCATAGTCAATCGATGAGTAACTCCTTTACACTACACTTTTCATTTCTTTTAATCTAACAGATAAAGATAAGTTACTCAATAGAACTATTTGATTGAAAGAAATCAAAGGTGAGGATAAGGAGTGATTCTTTTGAAATTACTCTTAGATTAACCTTATGTGTCCTCTCTTTCTCTCTCTATCTGTAAATATATAACATAAGTACATGCATATCATACCCAGGATGTATTCTCCATTTTCTCCTTCACATATGATGAAGTCACCAAAGAATCTGTTGAAAAGGAAATAAAAATTAGAGAGAGGAGATGCGCATAGTTCCGTATGCACATAAGACAGGAGCCATCCAACGTTGAAACAAATAAAAAAAAAGAGAGGAGAAAAACATCAAGTCAAATATTTAATTTGCAACTCGTTATAAGCAGAAAGGAAACATATAAAGTCAAATCCTTTAGGTTTTTTCATATCATTTCCCAATTTCCATTTGAGTATGTATACAGAAAACAAAGAAATTCACTTTTCTATCTATGCCTTTTCTTTAATTCAACAGCTTCATATAACTATTTTCCTCTTCATACTGAAGAAAACAAACAAAGAATCAACCAAGCAAGCAATAAACTTCCCAGTTCCAGCCAGCAATTTACAGACCCAAATCACATTTGAGAAAGTTTGCCACTACAATTCCAAAACTTGAGAAATATTTATTCAATGCAGCAGCTTCAATTCACCGAACTCACGAAATTAAACCACGAAAAAAGAAAACAAAATGGTTCCATAAAAAAAGAGAAAGTTTGCATGGCTCTATTGGAAGAAAAGAGAGAGGAACCTGAAGTTGAAGAACTGCAGCAGAGAGGATTGATGAGGCGTGAGAGAGACATGGCATTGGCATATAGTGAGTGAAAGGAATGGTGTCGCTGTTGCAAACACCAAAGTGGGGGCATATATATATATATATATATATATATATATATATATATATATATATATATATAACTCTTGGAACAAAGCGAAGTGCATGTGTTGGGTTGTGTTATGTTGTTTTCTCTTATATAATTAACTACGTAATTAATTATAGAGGATAGAAGGTGTTTAAGATACACTTAGTCAAACATTTTGTAAACTCATTTACTCTTACGAATTTCATTAATAATAGATTTAATTACATCTTTTATCATTCAACTTGTTTTGTTTCTACAACTTCCCACAACACTGATAACTGTGTAAAATAATATTGGGCACATTTTCACAAACAGTGCAGAAAAAGGAAAACATTGGTGAACAAGAGGACAAAGATCATTTACTATTGTTGATAAAGAAAAGGAAAAATCAAATTGATGCCACTAGTTGATGACATGCATTGGTGCAGTAATCAACCACGCTTTTCAAGATAGTTTCTAGGAGCATTGGTATGTTCAATTTATATTCTTCTTTACCCTTCCCCTATACTTAAATAAATTAATATTTTATTATAATATAATATTTTATTAGAAATAATTGATGTAAGATGTATCTTATTTGTAGAAGTGTCAAAAAAAACTTTTTCCATTTCTTGAAATGAATCTTTGTTCGAAATATAATAGTTGGGGACACTTAAAACATTTTAGTTCAGTATAACTCAATTAAATCCAAATATAAACTGATACTTTATCTTTAGATGTTAGATGTGCTTAAAAAAGTTACTTCTAAGCCAAACTACTTCAGAAGTAAACAAAATTAGTATATAAAATTAGTTATAATTCAATTAATGATTTTTTTCAAAATTAAAGTTATCACTTAAATGATAATTTTAAAATTTTAGAATGGTCACGTAATTGAAAAATTTGTTTATTTTGATGACTAGCACTTACGTGATAATTTTAGTTTTATTTTGTTTTTTATAATATGAATAAATGTAACATTCCATTTTAGTAGTACAAAACTAATAACATCAAACATTTTATACTACAATATAAAGTAGAGCACGCGACTGATGTATATGACAATCAACCTTCTATAGTTATCCAAAATATACTAAACTAGTAGTACTATAGACATAGAACAATGTCATAAGCAGAACTTAAATATGACATAGTTTGTCAAAATAATTGCTTAACAGAGAAAAGAATTATAATTAAAATTGTTCTTCAAAAGGGTGCTCTAAAGAGCAAAAACTACCACTAGTATAAATAACGGCATCTCCACCCTTGGAAAGATCTCACACCAAAATTTAGTGATCATTGCAAAAAAGAAAAACCATACAGGAAACAGACACAAAGAGAAAAGGATAAGCTAATTGCAAAAAAGAAAATGAAATACACAAATATACAATACATACATACATACATACATACATACATATATATAAATATATATATATATATATATATATATATATATATATATATATATGTATGTATGTATGTATGTATGTATGTATGCTTATCAATATACTAGATTGTGGCATATTCCATCTGCAGTTCTGAAATTCTCACAAGATTTCCTTGGAAGAATCTACTCTTCAAATCTGCCCATATTTTTTCAGCCTTGTCCATCCATAAGATGTGTTGCCTAATGGAAGGAGATACAAAATGCATTATCCAAGAAACAACCATATTATTGCATCATTTCCAAGCTTGGTACAATGCATCTTCTTTTGATGGTTCAGATTTAGTGCCATCGATGAATTATGACTTGTTCTTGGCACTTAAAATTGTAACAAAGGACCTGCTCCAAGAATGGTAATTGGTGGTATCCAGAAGGGGTGAAACAAGAGGAACAACATGGTTATTTCCAAGGTGAAGATAAAGATGACTTTGCAAAGAAAATGTTTGCACATATTGAGTGGTATTAGACTGCACCAATTCTATACTTATGTTGAACAAAAAGAAACGAAAAGAGGGAAGAAACCAAGAGAGCAATAATAAGAAAGAAACGGGAAAGAGCAGCAGATGCGTAGCAGAGCTCTTCAAAA
The DNA here is from genome assembly GCF_037176805.1 of Vigna unguiculata. Lineage (NCBI taxonomy): Eukaryota > Viridiplantae > Streptophyta > Magnoliopsida > Fabales > Fabaceae > Vigna > Vigna unguiculata. Next base: position 10,492,973 of record NC_140792.1, read on the forward strand.
GAAGAGCTTTGGTACCATCTTAACATTCTTTGGACCATTTAGCATGACCTTGTTGAATTTTGTATGCATGACGCTACTAATCTCAATGTAATCAATGAGAAACATGAAGAAAAAAGGAGCGACAGAGAAAAAGTGAAATAGGAAGAAAAAGGGTATCTTATTGATATGAATAAGAGTACACATGATATCCTTTTATAAAATAAGAAGATATATACATAGGGAAAATAACCGGTTAGGAAAAGAAACTACCACTTGTCAGAAAAGAAACAAACACCTAGGGACCACACTAACACATAAAATGGCTAAGCACCACTAATGAGTCATTATTTTCCTCCATTCCACTAGCCTTTATGTACCCATTTAATTGTTTTTCAGTGCTTAATTGTTTATCTTTAGTGTGTTTTCATCTGTTGGGCTTTATTGGGCCATTATTCCGAATTTGGGTTAATTTCACATTATTTGGCCTAATTTTCGTTTTTAATTATTTTTAGGTCCTTGGGTGAAGCAATTTTTTAGCTTAGAAATTAATCTTTAGATGAAGAGAATTGCCACATCATTTCCACGTCATTTCCACGCCATCTAAGTGAATAGCCCAACATTTCAGGCCCAATAGTGGCATTTTTGTAATTCTGCACCAAGTACTGGCATTTTTATAAATAGTAGTGGCATAACTGATTTGACCACTAGATTTTCAGGTCTTTTATATGGCTAGCCACACTTATCTTCTCCAACCTCCATTTTCACGTTTTGAAGCTTTGGTGGGTGTCCAGAAAGGTGCTCCTTTTGTTTTTCACGTTTTTGCACTAGTTTTTACCATTTTTGTGCACATTTGACAACCCCCACGTTGGGGTTTTCGATTTTTTATATCACAGCAGCGTTTCATTGCATTGAAGCTTTAAATTCAATTTTGCTCTTGAATTTGCGTTTGAATACCCAAGTTAGGGTTTGATGTTCTGTTTTTGTGAACCCCGTTTTGAAGTGCTTGTATGCTCCATTTTCATGTCTAGCTAAGCTTTTTACATTGATTCCTTGACGAAATTGAAATGAAACCATGAGATTGTTGGTCGTTTTTGGGTTCTACGTAGAATTGCATGTTTCAGGTTGCGTTTTCATGATAAAATACATTTTCATGCTTAATGGCTCGTTTTCATGCTTAATCTCAAATTCGAGCTTTGTGCACATTAATGGCTCGTATTCATGCTTAATGTTTATAGGTTGTGTCACAACTTGCTTCAATCTGTGGGTGTTAACTGCTTGAAACTTGTTATGCTTAATGACATAATGAATCCATGGTAATTTTTGCTTAGTTGATTACTTAGGGTTCATGAGAGCAAAATCGAATATAACAAGTAATTTGGTAATCTGTGTTTGGTGGACTTTCAATATTTTTATACAACTGTTAAATTTCTCTGCATTGCGAATTAAGTTTTATGTTGAAACAGAATCTGCCAATCCCCCCTATGTTATAGTGTTGTGTTCGTTTGGAAAATTGAATCTTTGAACAAGAACATTGGTCGTTGGGAGATGATTCTGGTTGGTTACCATAAATTGCATTTATCTGTTTTAATTTGGTGGGGTACGACCTCTATCAAATTTGGTGTCGTTGTTGGGGACCAATAGTTTTGTTCAAAGTAAAATTTTCAGTGTGTTTGTGGTCAGTGTATTGATGTGTGTGTCGTTCAAGTGTGGTTGAGTTGGTATATATGTTCATTGTGATAGTGTTTTTGTGTAGTGTGCATGTTGTTTGTGTAGTTGAGTGAGTAGTGTCGCGGCGCATGAATAGTGTCATTTAGAGTAGTGAATAGTGCATGAATAGTGTCAGATTCTGGCCCAGTAGTGGAATTTTGTTCTGGTAGCTGAGGTGTTTGTTTTGACTTGAAATTTTTTCTCCCCACTTCTAAGACCTTGAACTTGATGGAAAAAATAGTTGGAGTAGTTGGTATGGTGTGATTTGAGAGATTCAAAAAAATTTTGGACTGATTTTCAGTCAAACGTCAAAGGACCATAACTTTTGCTCTAGTTACCAGAATCAGTATTACTTTTTATGCATTTGGGGTGGATATTAATTTCCTACCTTGGCAAAACCCGCCCTGCTGATTATCAAACTCAGATTCTCCAGAAAATGTCGTTTTCTATCTTTCATCAATGTTTTTTGTGATTTTTCTTCATTTTTTCCACTTTTGAAAGCATTTTAAAAATACTTACACTTTGAGTTTCTAGCTGATATTTTTTTTTTGTGGTACTATTTTATCACTTAAGGGACAATCCTACTAATTTTCAAGTCATTTGGAGTTCGTTTGAGTATACTTGTAGTTTTACCCTTTGTTATGCCAATACCACTAAAATTAATGTATTTTGGTGCATGACTAGGGGAAATCCAAGTGACTTACAACCATTTGACCATGAGATTGATAGGACCTTCCACATAAGAGTTAGGCATAATAGGAATCCATTTGTGCATCCTGCATATTATGTGACTTTTCCTGATTCTTCTGATTCTCCTCATACTCCTGACACACCTCATTCTGTGCATTCTTTGCATTCTGAGCATATTGTGTATTCTGATCATTCTGATTTTCATACTGATAATATGGCTCAACCTCCTCCACCTCATGAGAGGACAATGAGTGAGCTCACTGCACCAGAGTTCACTTATGACAGTTTATGCATTCAATATCCTGAGGAGGAAGTTTCGTATATTTTAAAAATTGGATTAATACACTTGTTGCTAGAGTTTCATGGACTTGCAAGTGAGGACCCGTGCAAACACTTGAAGTAGTTCCATGTTGTGTGTTTCACCATGAAACCTGCAGATGTCCAAGAAGACCATGTCTACTTGAAAGCTTTTCCTCATTCCTTGGAGGGCAATGCAAAAGACTGGCTGTACCTTGCACCCAGGTCCATCACGAGCTGGGATGACTTGAAGAGATTGTTCCTAGCCAAATTCTTCCCTACTTCCAGGACAACAACCATAAGGAAGGAAATTTCTGGCATCAAGCAATAGTCTGGGAAGAGCCTCTACGAATATTGGGAAAGGTTCAAGAATCTTTGTTCAAGTTGCCCCCACCATCAAATCTCTGAACATCTCCTTCTACAATATTTTTATGAAGGCCTGCACCATATGGATAGAAACATGATTGATGTCGCAAGTAGTGGCGCTCTTGGTAACATGACCCTAGTTGCAGCTAGACAACTAATTGAGAACATGGCTTCTAATTCTCAATAATTTGGCACAAGGAATGATGCCATAGTCGTTAGAGGAGTTCATGATGTAGAAGCAACCGAATACACCAAGAAGTTGGAGACTAAGATTGATGCTTTACCACATTGGTCAACCAACTTGCTTCCAATTAGATAACTTCAGCAGCAAGAGTTTGTGACCTTCGTACATCCGTTGATCATTTAACAAACTCTTGCCCAGCATTGCAGCAACAGGCTACTTCTTCTACACTTGTGGATACTCCTTAGGCGTATTCAACTAATATTTTCAACAATAATAGGCCCCAACACCAACAACAAAACCATGATTTGTCAACAAATAGATAAATCCAGGATGGAGGAATCACCTTAATCTGAGATCGAGAAACCAGGGCAACCCACAACAACAAAACAATAGTTTCAAAACGTGCGACCACCTCCTCAACAAAGAGTTATGCTTACACAAGCTGCTCATATTCCACATGTACCTACATTAGCTCCTACTGCACATGCACCTTCATCTTCTACTTCATTAGAGGAGTTGGTCAGAATGATGACACTTTAGAATATGCAATTCCAGCAGGAGATTGGAGCTTCAATCCAGACTTTGACAAATCAAATGGGGCAGATTGTTATGCAACTTAATCAAGCATAGGCTCAAAATTTTGATAAGTTGTCATCACAAATGGTGGAAAATTCGAGAAATAAGAGTGTCATCACATTGAGATCTAGGAAGAACATTGAAGTTTCCATTGCTCAGCCTACACCTGAAAAGGAAGTCGACCCTACCACACTTCAAAGAAAGCGTGATACTCATGCAGTCGGTCCTTCCACATCTAGTGTAACTCCTACGCCTTCCACCTCTACTGTTGCACCTTCCATCCCTCTCCCTTTCCCTCTAAGAGCCATTCCAAGCAAAAAGATGGAAGAGGTTGACATGGAGATCTTAGAAACATTCAGGAAGGTTGAGGTAAACATACCTCTGTTGGATGCCATTAAACATATCCCCAGATATGCAAAGTTCTTGAAGGAGTTATTCACACATAAGAGGAGGCTAAAGGGAAACGAGAAGATCATCATGGGGAGAAATGTGTCAGCATTGATAGGAAAATTTGTTCCATAGATTCTTGAGAAGTGCAAGGACCCAGGTACATTTTGTGTACCTTGCATCATAGGTAACAATAATGTAATGCCTCTGTCTGTTTTTAAATCTCTTTCTCTTGGACCCCTACAACCTACAGGTGTGGTGATTCAATTGGCAAATAGAAGTGTTGCCCACCCTGCAGGTTTAGTTGATGATGTTTTGGTTCGTGTTGGTGAATTGATTTTCCTTGCTGATTTTTACATTCTTGATATGGAAGAGGGATTTTCACATGGTTTTGCGCCAATCATTTTAGGTAGACCATTTTTGAAAATTGCATGAACGAAGATTAATGTTCATGCAGTTACTTTGTCCATGGAGTTTGATGATATTGTGGTGCTTTGATATTATTGATGATGTTGTTGATTGACATATTTCTGATTTTCACCCTTTGCATTGCATGAAATATGCATCTGTGTCTAAATTGTCTGAATTTGCATGCATTGATGTTGACTCTGATTCATGTTATGATTCTGATTCTGATTTCGATGTTGATTTCGAGCTTTACTCTCTGTGTGATGTACCATATGATTTTGATGTTACACGGTCAGTATGCACTAACCATGTTGCAGGAAGTACATATGCATCTGATTGTTATGTTGAGGAACATGTTGTGGAATCCATTTCTCCCTCCCCTTTGGTTCTTGATATTCAGCTAGCATCCAACACTCTAGAGTTGAAACCCCTACTAGACAACCTCAAGTATGTCTACTTGGAGGAGGAGGAGAAACTGCCCGTCATCATTTCCACCTCCCTCACTACTGAACAAGAGCAAAGGTTATTGCATGTTCTTAAAAAGCACAAGAAGACAACTAGATGGACATTGGCTGACATTCTTGGTATTAGCCCATCAACATGAATGCATAAGATATTGTTGGAAGATAGAGCAAAGCTAGTGAGACAGCCACAAGAGCGACTCAACACTGTGATCTCAGATGTTACCAAGAAGGAGGTGACCAAGCTTCTACAAGCTGGGATCATCTACCCCATTTTAAACAGTCAGTGGGTCAGTCTCATCCATGTTGTTCCTAAAAAGACAAGCCTCATTGTAGTCAAGAATGAAAAAAAGGAGTTGATTCCAATCAGGGTGATAGAGGTCGTACCCCACCAAATTAAAACATATTAAATGTAGTATATGAAAGTGAACCAAGTCGTCTCCCAACGACCAATATTTTCATTCAAAGCTTCAATTTCCAAATGAACACAACAATAACACAGGGGGATTTGGCAGAAAAATTTGGAATGCTAATCACAGATTAAATTGAATGCAAAGAGTGATTAAAACCGTATTGACATCCTTGATTCAAACACAATTTCACTTATCATAGGACACCAAATTAACACCTCTGCCTTCTCTCAGTCCACTAGATAATAATCCACTAAGCGAAAATTACAATCTAGCTTCATTATGCAATTAAGCAATGCACATATCCTTAAATTCCTGACAGCCAAGTTACATAAATTAAGCATGAACATAACTTAACCCAAACACATGCAATTACTCTGTAAATTAAGCACAAACAGATTCATCACAATGCATTCCCGAATTAGACTAAAGAGACATGGTAGATTTCACAATCAAACACAACCCCAAAGCTTCATTGCATTTTTCATCAAGGAGTCAATACACGAATTTAGCTAGACATGGAAATGAGCAATTAGACACCACAATTCTGGAATCACAAAAACAGAACCAAAATCCCTAACTTTTGAATTCTGAAAATGCAAATTAAGAGCAAAAAGAGAGATTTCAAAGCTCCAATGGAATGTAGAACGGTGCTATGATATATAAATGCGAAAACCCCATGAATGGGTATTGTTCCAAGTCAATGAAATCACAAAACGAGCTGTCCAAGCAAGAAAATGAATTCAAAACGTAAAACCCTCAATGGGTGCTGTCAAATGTGCATAAAAATGGTAAAAATGAGCCAAAAACGTGAAAAATCGCAAAAGGCACCTCCATGGAAGCTTGGAGAGAGAAAATGGAGTTTTAAAGAGAGGTTGAAGATGAAGTAGCGGCTCCTCCCTCCATGCAGACCTAATTTCGTAGTCATTTCACCCCTGCCACTCATATTTACAAAACTGTCATTATGAGCTATAGAATTACAAAAATGCCACTCTGGGCCTCAAATGTTGGCCCATTCACTCTGCTGACGTGGAAATTACATGGAAATGATGTGGAAATGATGTGGCGACTCTCTTGAACTGAATATTGATGTCCAAGCTCCAAAATTGTTTCACCCAAATACCTAAAAATAATTAAAAACAAAAATTAGGCCAAATAATGTGAAATTAGTCCAAATTCGGAACAGTGGCCCAATAATGCCCAACAGATGAAAAACACTCTAAAGATGAACAATTAAGCACTAATCAACTGTCTAATAGGTACACAAAGGCCAGTGGAATGGAAGAAAATAATGACTCATCACAAGGTGCAAAACAGTTGGAGAGTTTGCATCAACTATAGAAGGCTAAATCAAGAAATTAGGAAAGACCACTTCCCCTGCCTTTTATTGATCAGATGCTTGAGTGCTTGGCAGGTAAGTCCCACTATTGCTTTCTTGATGGTTTTTCTGGTTACTTTCAAATCCATATTGCACCTGAGGACCAAGAGAAAACCACATTCACCTGCTCCTTTGACACTTTTGCCTATAGAAGGATGCCTTTTGGCCTATGCAATGCCCTTGGCAATGGCGGACCTTTATTGGAGCAGGGGTGGGCCATGGCCCCCTCTTAATTTTTTAATTTTGTTTATATTATTATTATATATATATATATATATATATATATATATATATATATAAATTTTTTTAATTTTTTTAAAATTTTCAAATTATATGTAATATATAATGAAATAGAAGTTTAATTTAGTATTTTTTTATTTATTTTAAATATAAAATTTAATATTAATAAATAATAAAATATAAAATCAAATGTAATAAAGAATAAAAATATTTATTAACATATTTTTTATTTTTTCATTGTATTTTTAAGTTTTTCACAACTTATTATGATCTCACACTCTCACATCTTTTGTTTTTATTTTGAAAAAAAAACAGTTAAATACAAATTTGTTATTTTTGTTCTCATTTCTCATTTGTTTTTTTTTTCATTCGTGAAAAAAAAAAAGTAAATTTTTGATATCATCACTTGATAATGAAATATTTGTTTAATAGTTAACATTATTTTTTACCATATGAGTCTTATATTCATTTTTTTTATGATTATGAGAGAAAAAAATGATTGTTCTATGTGTTTTTTTATAACTATCTTTTATTTGAAACTTGATTGTCATTGATTTTTCTTTTAGTGACTCTTAATTTTTCATTTTTTAATTAAATTATGATAAATTATTTTTTAATCTTAAACTTAAAAAAGAAATAGATATATTGATGAAGAATAAAAGAATGAATTTATTTGTTAAAAGTGGTAAAAAGAAAGTTATCTGTGGCGAGGAAAATAATTCAAATTCAATATTTTATCTTAACGTATCCTAAATTATGATACAAATGATATTGTTCAATTAGAGGAACATGTTTTATATTAATTATTTGGAACGTGTTTATATTTACATTGAAAAATAAATAGTTGACAATTTTAGTTTTAATTCAATTATTGATGAGTTCAAAAATCTGAAAGAACGAAGGACAATCCATTACATATGTGTGATTTCTTTTGTATGTACAATTATAGTAAATTATTTATTCATTTTTATTTTTATTGTATTAGTGAGACTAATTAAATATATAAATTTTGAATTCTGAATATATTATTTTGGCTCCCCCAAAATTATTGGTCAAGATCCGCCACTGGCCCTTGGCACATCCCAGCGATGCATGCTTAGCATTTTTAGTGAATTTCTTGAAAACTGCATAAAGGTGTTTATGGACGATTTTATTGTGTATGGATCCTCCTTTAATGCATGTTTAGACAGTCTAAACAAAGTTTAGAATAGGTGCATCCAATCTAACCTTGTTCTCAATTTTGAGAAATACCATTTCATGGTAGAACAAGGCATAGTTTTGGGGCACATCATTTCGAGTAAGGGCATTAAAGTTGACCCTACCAAGATTTCAGTTATTTCACAATTGCCTTACCCCTCTTCTGTGTGAGAGGTTCGTTCTTTTCTTGGCCATGCAAGGTTTTACAAGCGTTTTATTCAGGATTTCAGCAAGAAGGCCCTTCCACTATCCAAGTTGTTGCAAAAGGATGTTGACTTCATCTTTGATGGAGGATGCAAAGAGACTTTTGATTGCCTCAAGAAGGCCCTGACCACCACTCTGATCATTCAGGCACCCGATTGGACGGTCCCGTTCGAGCTTATGTGCGATGCATTCAATTATGCATTGGAGGTTGTTCTGGCTCAAAAGATTGAGCAACAGCCGAGGGTAATCTGCTACGCCTCCCAGACATTGGATGTTGCCCAAGCAAACTACACCACAACAGAGAAGGAGCTTCTTGCGGTTGTTTTTGCACTTGAAAAGTTTAGATCTTATATGCTTGGTTCTCTTGTTGTTGTGTTTACTGACCATGCAACTCTTAAGTTGATTAGATGGATGCTCTGGCTCCAAGAATTTGATTTGGAGATCCGTGATAGGAGCGGAGCACAAAACTTGGTTGTAGACCACCTAAGCAGGATTAAGAGGTCTACTGATGATGCTTCATCGATCTGGGATAATTTTCCCGATGAGAGTTTGTTGACACTTTCTTCTTTTCCCTCACCTTGGTTTGGTAATATTGTGAATTATCTTACTGCTTCTCTTTTTCCTCCCCTAGCATCCAAAGCTCAATGTGATAAACTCAAGAGCGATGCTAGGTATTATATTTGGGATGACCCTTATTTGTGGAAGATGTGTAGTGATCAAGTTACCAGGAGATGCATTCTGGACCATGAGATTGACTCGGTCCTCAAATTTTGTCATTCATTTGCACCTGGTGGTCATCTAGGCACACAAAGGACAACTCGCAAGGTGCTAGATTGTGGATTTTATTGGCCCACCATCTTCAAGGATGCATGGAGGATTTATAGCACGTGTGAGCATGCCAACGAGCAGGAGGAGCCATTTCTTGGAGACAACAGATGCCTCAACAACCCATGTTATTTCATGAGGTCTTCGATGTTTGGGGTATAGATTTCATGGGTCAACAACCCCTTGTCTCTTTTGGTTTCACTTATATCTTGCTTCTATCGATTATGTTTCAAAATGGGTGGAAGCTAAAGCCACCAAAACTAATGATGCTCGGGTTGTTATGTAATTTGTTAGGTCTCACATATTTTGCAAGTTTGGAATTCCCAGAGCCATTTTTGCAATATGATGAGTGCATATTTTTGCCCTCATTTAATGTTTAATTCTGGGTATTTAATTGAATTTGTGTGCTTAAAGATTGATTTAATTGGGATTTTCTATAATTGGGTTTATTGAGCATGAGATACAAAAACATGTTAAAAATAGCTTTTTAGTTGCATAAATGTTCTTTGGATATTTTGAGGTGTGTTAGTGCAGCTGCAGCTAAGTTGAGCTCATGGAGGTGTGGAAATAAATTGATTAAAGCTTCATGACACCTTAAAGATAAATCCAAGAATAAGAAATTATCAAAAGCACAAAAATCCAAGCCAAGTATTGCATGAAGACGACAAGAAAAGCTTGAAAAAGTGAAGAAGTTTGGCTAAACCAAGAAGAGAGGAACAAAAAAATTGGACCTTGCAGTTCTCTTTATCTTTATGATAAAAGATAATTTGGGAAAAATATATCTTTAGATATTTTATTTGATATTTTTAAATAATACTTATCTATAACAAATTTGATAACGCTGTCGTCAAGCGATCAAATTAATACTACTTATCTATTTCATCAGTAGACATATTACTATGAGCATCATTATATCTATCAGTAAATATATCAGTGTGATGTGATTCTGGTGTTGGTTGATCTAACATTTGAATCGTGTACTCATTCACATCAGTGCCCAATTGTTCCATCCTTTGATTCATGCTCCTTAACATTATCATTTCATCCCTTTGCTCAACTATCGTCTTCATAAGTTTTTCTAAGGTGGCCTCCATAGCTTTGTCTTTCATTAGCTGACTTAAATCTTCTGACATTTGTTCAGCTCTAATGGCCAACTTTAGAAGCATAACTCTGTCTCACCAAAATTGATTCATCAGGATGTATAATGGCTTGTGAAGCCCTATAAAGCTCTATCACAGCACCAGCATCCTTCAAGTACCATTTCAAGGACTCAGCAAATTTATCTTCAGAATATTGATAAAATGGATCTGCGAAGACTACAGATTAGTTTACTTGGTCTTGATCCAAAAGCTAAAAACTTTGAACAGCGTCAATGTTACAAATGATCAAACCTGAAGATACATCATAGTCATTGAGACGCAAGATACGAAATGCCATTGCACAGGTGGTGGGAAATATATCTTCCGCTCCTTGCACCCAAAATCTGTTTATTTTGTCACAATATATATATATATATATATATATATATATATATATATATATATATATATATATATATATATATATATATATATATACACACACACACAGAGAGGGATTCAAGGGATTTAAATGAGAAGTTATATGCTTCAACAAATGCTTTTGAGTGTTTTTCAAACTTTCAAAGGATGCTAAATACTTTGAGTAGAATGGTATCTCTCTATTTTCATCACATAACATCACATGCATATAATTGTTTTTCCTATCTCTCTAGTAACTGACATAATGTTAATAACAGATGCATGCACCTCAAATGGAGTATTACCTGTATGTATCATCCAATACACTATGAATTTCCTCTTTGAAATGATGATTAATACCCAACCTTTCAAGGCTATCAACCATACAGAGACGAGCATAAATATCTAGAGGGTGAATTGTCGGAACTGATTTGAAAAAAAATAAATAAAGAAATTACCCTACGAAAAATAGTAAATAGACTTAAATTAAGAGAAATACAATTTGGAAACATACCTGCATTTCCAAATTTTCTAGTACAGATTGGAGGTAACCAAGACATTCAGCATTCTTAAGGCGCTGAAAAACAGCTGCTGTAGTAGCAGGTGAAATGAACAAAGATCCATTCTTTCTTTGATATTTCATGGTTGTTTTCCAATCTTGTGAATCTTGCATTCCTTCTGAAACATATGCTCTCCACCCTTCTAAATTGCTTTGTTTACCTCTGTGGACAATCTAAATTCTTGGCCTCAAAAAGTTGGGTAAAGGATCTCAAAAATGAGAAATAGTTCTTAGACAGGAAAAAAAAATCTTGAAAGACATCCAAAATTCTACCTTTGCAGTTCTATTTCTCTCTTGTGGATCATTGTATTCAAGATCGTAGCTTCAATTGGAAGATTAATGCCCAAATTTTGTGCATATTTGTCAACACCCAATTTCGTCCGACAACAAAAAATTAGTCAATTAACTCCAAAAAAAAAATTAAAAAAATATACTATTAATTTGATAGTGAATATATTTATATATTTTATTTTATTTTTGTTTTATTTTATTTTATTTTTTATTTTGTTTTTACTTTCTTTCTTTTTTTTGACTTTTATCTTTACTTTGTTTTATTTTATTTTTCTCTTTTTCGTTTTGTTATTTATTTTTATTTTCCTTTATTTTCTTTCTTTTTTACTTTTCCTCTCGTTCTCAAACAGTTTTTTTAAAGGAAAGAAAAAAAAAAGACAAAACAAGAAGGAGAAATAAAGGTCGTAGAGTTTGTAGTGATTGGACTTAAGTAGACTAGCTTTTCCTTATTTAGGTGAGGATCAGGCGTGCAAAGTCTGGATTGCAGTGAGTTTTATACGCAAAAATGGAAATTGCACTGTGTGGAATGGTAGGATGGCTGAGATGCAAGAAGCAACCGCCCTCTAGCACACGGCTCAAGAATGCTAGAACAGGAGAGAGCAGTTGAAAGGAGACAGAATTTTCAAACAGAGGGAGGATTTTTATCACTTCCAAAAAAAAAAATAGGGTGGAGAACAGAGAATGGAGAGAAAAAAACGGGAGAATAACATTTGGAGAGTAGAGGAGATACAAGCGAGCCAAGGAGGGAGAAAAGAAGGTGGGACGTGAAATCACCAACTGATAGAGACCGCAAGCTGCAAGGTAGGTACTTCATCTGAATACTTGAGTGCTTGAATGTTTAAGATGAACCTGGTGCCGTTGTGTGTTTGAGGATGTGGTCGTATATTGATGGTTGCGTGTCTTTTATTTGGCTCATTGAATCTCTTGTGTGCATTTCTACATTACTGTTACTTGAATCCTCCATTATCACCCTCGTCATCCTCACACCCTCATAGTACCTCCGGTCCTTAACGATGTCATTTCCCTTCATTCATTCACCTTCGACGAAACCAGTCACCTCCATATTACTTCATATTACTTCTCCTGCAGCCTGCACTTTGAATAGAACCTTTCACCATCATCCACCCACCCCCTTCACTACTCCATTCTCCTTCACATGTGCTTCACCGTAATCAACCAAAGCCCAACGCAAACCAGTTTCATCCCTCACCTCATTATCCTCTTTGCTTCACCATTGTTCCCAATCAACCGATACTTTCACCGTTGAACTAGTAACACATACCCCGCATACAGAACCAACCTCATCCTCAATTTCACAAACCTGCAACCCACACCCAAACAAGCCGAAACCCATCTCTACTTTGGTCTTCAAGCCCAAGTCTACACTTTTATTCACGTCACATACTTTCATTAGCACCCTCACACAGATTTCCAGCTCTAAAATCACTTTCACCGTCACGCACTCTTCCACCATCGATTCATCTTTTTTCCTCATCTTTATCATTCACCTGCGCAAAATCAAAGAAAAGATCCCCAATTGCAGTGCGAAACAACCACTTCCAATCGAAACAGTAAAATAGAGAAGAGAGGATATCGCCGGCAGCAATGCCGCCGGCAAGTCGGAGCTTCGAACTGTAGAGTATGGTCACGTGACGTTTGCGAATCTAGTCGCGGTGTGGCTGGCGCGGTGTGGCTGGCGCGGTGGTGGCGAATCACAGAGGCTATGACAGTCATCTCGCGCGCGGGAGAAGAAACGAGAAAGGAGACGATTCGCGGAGTTGGGTTCTCGCCGGCGATGCTCCCGTTGGTGGCTGGTGTCGACGGCGGCGTGCCTCGCCGGCCGTGGGACTTGCGGCAGCGGCATCGGCTCCTGGAATCATGGTGGCTCGAGGCAATGGAGAAAGGGTCTCGCGCATAGGAGAAGAAAAAAAAATAGGTGTGTCGCCGGCGTCGATGGGTGTCGCCGGCGAGCTCCGTGCGGTGGTGCGGCGAGGCAGAGACGGAAGTGGTGTGCTGATGGTCGGTGGCCAGTGGCAGCGTCTTGGTGTCGAGAGAGATGGAGAGGAGGCTTTCTTTGAGCAATTAGGTTTAGGTGTCTCATATGCCAGATCTCCTTTACTTCGTGCACCCCATTCTTAATTCTACACCCCTTCTTTATATTTTATATTTTAATTGGATCTGTTTCACTTTTCTTCATACACCCCGGTTTTACTTACCCGCACCCCTATATCTCATTTTTGTTGAGTTTGTTTACTTTCTTCGCGCACCTCCATAATTACTGACCCCACTCCCCCTGCATGCTTCATTGTCTTCTTGGGCCTGTTCTATATTTACTTGTTGCATTCTCATTTTTATTGTACACACCTGATTAACTTCATGCACCTCCCGAGTTATTCATGCACCATCCTTTTTAAATAATTTCATCCTTTTATTTATCTATCTCCTTTTTATTTATTTATTTTTTTTTTTTAAAAAAATATTTGAAAATTATAAAAAAATTGCGAAAATAGAAAATCAAAAAAATAAAAACGTTCTCTTTCACTTCATTGTGTCTGTCCGGTCACTCGCACCGTGTGACACTTATTTTCTAAAAAAAACCAAAAATAGTTTTCTTTCTCTTTTAGTGTCTGTCCGGCCACTCGCGTCGTGTGACACATATTTTCAAATAATTCAAAAATACCAAAAAAATATAAATTTTCAAAATATAAAAACATCACCATTTTTAAACAAAGTTTTTTTTAGAACTACGTGATCCTTGATTCTCCACCGTGAGATACGTAGGAACAAGGCCAGTCCTTGTCAGGTTCACTTCCAAAAAATTAAATCATTTTCTCAATTGTTTTTTTTTAAGTATCTTTTAAAGAACTACGTAACCCTGATTTCTCACTTTAAATGAGAATACGTAGGACCAAGGTCAATCCTTGTCGGGCCCAAAAATAAAAAAAAAAAATATTTTTGTTTCTTTTTAGTATTATTTGTGTCATTATTTTTGGGAAAATTAATATTTTGAAAATCACATCAACTTTGCATTTTTAATTAAAGGTACCGCCCTCGGGCGGGCGCGATAGGGTGCTAACACATTCCTTACGCGTAACCGATTCCCGGATCCAAAATCTGGTTTTTTCGCAGACTTGTTTTATTTTTATGGTTTTCCATAGTTTTCCAGAATAACTATGGTGGCGACTCCAAATCTCTTTTTTCAAACCCGTTTTCTTTTTTGGTTCGTCGTCCCGTCGCGATCCCGGTTGCGACAATATTCTATCAAAGAAGGAAAATTGATACCAAATCCTATGGGAAGGTGCTGCTTCTCATCCTGGATTGAGGCAATGTTTGACTGAATAAAGTGAAGACCTGGAGGATTATCAGGAAACATGATTTATATAGCAGCACAGAGAAAGAAAGGGTTAGGAGAAGAGTAAAGTACCCCTGTTAATTTGATCTTCTCCGACACCCCATTGCTTTAGAGCAAGGATGCATGCTAAGGTAGATAAGAGAGCATCATTCATCAGTAATGGATGGCGATCAGGAAGACCCCAAGAACCATCTAAGTGTTGATTAGCCAACAACCAATTTAAGCACTGAGGGAAAAGTGGGGTCTGATGAGAAGCTAGAGAGGTTATCATTGCCACCCAAGTTGTATCATATGAAGAAATCGAAAGTTCGACCTTGTTGAACAATTTCCTGATTCTGTCTTTTGACTCCCCAAGGCACTGCATGCAAATAAAACATACATTTTATTCCCTCAAAGTCTCAAAAATCGTCTACTACTACAAGTGTGGTTACAATGTCAAGATTTTTTATTTTCAATATTAAGCATTGCAATGAAACCTATAATTGCAGAAGTTATTCCAAAAGTAATTCTTCCATAGTCAATCCGTGAGTAACTCCTTTACACTACACTTTTCATTTCTTTTAATCTAACAGGGAAAGATAACTTACTCAATAGAATATAACTATTTGATTGAAAAAAAAAATCAAAGGTGAGGGTAAGGAGTGATTCTTTTAAAGTTGCTCTAAGATTAGCCTTATTTCTCCTCTCTTTCTCTCTATCTATAAATATATAATATCAGCGTGTGCATGCCATACCCTGGATTTATTCTCCTTTTCCTCCCTCACATATGATGCAGTCACCAAAGAATCTGTTGAAAAGAAAATAAAAATTAGAGAGAGGAGATGCGCAGAGTTTCGTATCCACATAAGACAGGAGCTATCCAAGGTTGAAAAAAAAAAGAGCTAGAAGAAAAACAAGTCAAATATTTAATTTGGATTTACATTTTCCTAAGAGACTATATGGACACGGCAACTCGTTATAAGCACAAATTGAAATATATAGTATTTTTAGATTTGGGCCAAAGATTTCAATAATTTAAAAAAAAATTGAAATATATAGTATATGGATTATTTATAATTGAATTTCATTTATTCCTTACATAGTTTGTTTGAAGTAATTATAATATTTTAGATTTTGATTTTTTTATTGGGATAAAGGAATTTAATTTTTATTTTAAGTCAAATTCAACTTTATTCTTGAGTCCAAGTTGGGTTAGTTCAACTTTCTCTTCAGGATGACTCATCCCGAATTTTGGTCTAGGTTGACTATTGAAAATTCAACCTCGGTTGACTAGGCTCGACTTTTAGTTTGGATTGACTCGTCTTGACCTTTAACTAGGATCATTAATTTTGACCTTCAGCCTAGGTCAACTCAGCTCAACCTTCAATGGAGGCAACTCTGTTTGAACTTTGACACAAGCCAACTTGGCTCGTCATTCGGTGGGATGACCCAACTCAACCTTCAACGACAACTGACTCGACTTGCCCATTGACCCGAGCCAACTAAGCTCGACCTTTGGCATAGACAAACTCAACACAACCTTCGACCTGCACCGAATGAGTTTGACCTTCAGATCGGGTCAACTCGGCTTGACCTTTGAGCTGGGTTGACTCGGCTCGACCTTCGACACAAGCTGACTCGATTCAAACTTCGATTCGAGCCAACTCACCTAAACCTTCATCCTAGGCTAGCTTAGCTCAACCTTCATCCTGAGTCAACTTGACTTGACCTTTTGTCCAGGTCGACTTTAGTAGATCTTCGGCCTAGACTGACTCAGCTTGACCTTTGTCACGGGCCGACTCAACTGAATCGTCGTCTCGGGCCGACTCGGCTCAACCTGATGTTGGGCTTACTCAACTCGACCTTCGGCTCAACCTGATGTTGTGCTTACTCGACTCGACCTTCAGCCCGTGTCGATTAGACTCGACCTTCGACCCATGCCGACTAGACTCAACCTTCGGCCCGAACCGACTCAAATCAACCATCATCCCAAGTCAGTTGGGCTCAAACTTCGGTTGGACCGACTCAATTGGACCTTTGTCCCAATTTGTCTCTATTCGACCTTCGTCAATATAATGAAATAAAAATGAGTGAAATTTTAAATTTCTTATGCTTTTTGAGAATATTTGCAAATTTTCTATATTATTCATTTAAAATACCTTTTAAAATTCTTTAAATTTAAATTTCGTTCAATTCACTTTATCCATAACAAGTATGTTAGTATAAACAATTTTAAATTCTTCAAATAAATATATTACTTTCTAACTTACCTCACCAAGACACAACTTTGGGATTTGTCATATCATTTCCCAATTTTCATTTGAGTATGTATATAGAAAACAAAGAAAATCATTTTTCTATTTATCCCTTTTGTATAATTCAACAACGTCATGTAACCATTTTCCTCTTCTTGCTGATGAAAACAAACAAAGAATCAACCAAGCAACTAATAAACATCGCAATTCCAGCCAGCAATTCACCCACCCAAAATCACATTTGAGAAAGTTTGCCACTACAATTCCAAAACTTGAGAAATACTTGTTCAATGCAGCAGCTTCAATTCACCGAATACTTGAAATTAAATTAAACCATGAAAACAGAGAAAGTTTGCATGGCTCTATTTGAAGAAAAGAGAGAGGAACCTGAAGTTGAAGAACTGCAGCAGAGAGGATTGATGAGGCATGAGAGAGACATGGCATATAGTGATCGAAAGGAATGGTGTAGCTGTTGCAAACACCAAAGTGGGGGCATATATATAACTCAAGAACAAAGTGAAGTGCATGGGTTGTGTTGTTTTTTGTGATATAATTAACTACGTGATTAATTATGGAGAACGGTGTTTTAGATACAGTATTTTGCTTTTAAGGAAGGATTTAAGGATGCGTCACTTGATGCATGGATCAAAAGGGGTATAAAAGGAAAGAAAAAGTGATGTTTGTTTGAAAGATGGAAGAGATGAAAATGAAAATATTTAAAAGTAAAGTTTCTGAACAATTTAACTATGAATAAAAAAAATATTTTAATAGATAAAATTGTTATATTATACTTTGATAAAAGATATAATTGTTTTTATCATTATAATTATTATTATTAGTAATATTATTATTATAACTATTATCATTATTATTAATATTGTTATAATAATAATAATAACTATTATTATTATTAATGTTATTTATATAATTATTATTATTATTATTATTAATTGTTCACAAGTTATTATTAATTATTCCCAATGTTTAGTAATAATTAATAATTAGTCATTATTATGTTTGAAGTGTGTGATAAATGTGGAAACTTCCAATTGAGTGCAATTTTTTTTATGTATTGAGTACTCAATAAATTAATTTTTTCAAATTAAGTACATGTGTTGTGGTAGCTAAGTAGCAAATGTGTTAAGTAGCTGACATATGATTATTATTTTGTGATGTCACCTTATTTAGTTAATGCTACATGTCATTTTGTTATTTTATAAATTTTTTATTTGCATACTTTTATATTTTATAATTTTAATATTTTAATATTTTAATTTAAAATTGTATAATTATAAAATTATGATTTTATGAAATATAAAATTATGATATATTGTCAATTTTTATTCAAATCATGAAATATTAATTTATAATTTTAAATTAAAATAATAAAATTATGTAATTATAAAATTAAAAATCTATAAAATTATAAATTATAAATTCAAAAATTATAAAATTATAAAACATATGGTGACCATTAAGAAGGTGGCTTAACAAAATACTAACTACGTCACTCTCTTAACCTGCACATCACCCAATTATTAACAGAAAAAATTAAATTTATTCACGGTCAGGAACTCGATTGAAAGTTTTCAAATTTATTAGAAACTTAAAACATAATTAGATCTAATAATTATTACTATACATTCTTTTCAATAGTTTTAATTTCATAATTAGCATTATTAATGTCATTGATGATGTTATTATTATTATTTATATAATAATTTTTATTATTAGGATTACTATCATCATCATTATTAATTATTATTATTATTATTAGTTATTAATATTGGTTCTTATTATGATTGAACAACATGTGATATTTAAATAACAATACTTTTATAATTAAATACATTTTGGTATAAGTACACATGATATTAAAAAATAATTTAAATAACATTAGTTTAAAGTACCTTGATAGAATAGAAAGTAAATTAATTCAAAGTACATCATGTGAAGTGGATTGATTGAAATAACAATAGAAATAACAATAATTGAATATAAGCATGTATTAAATTGTCCCGGTCAAAACTTTCAATCACTCTTACTCATCATGTATATCAAATGAAACACTTGTATTATACATTATATGTTTTTGAGTTAAACTATCATTTTTCAAAGAGAACATTATGTTTTATATTTAAATGGCCTGAATCTTGCATTCGTTTGACTCACATGGTTATGTTTATTTTCAGGTGCGTTTTCCATATTTGTGGTGCGTTTGACAGTAGTTTCTTAGAGGATTTAGTATGCATGGTGTATGTGTTGCGAATTCACGACGACTGCTTCGATGGTTAGAGCTTCCTTCACGTTAGCAACTGCTTCGAAGGTTCATGATTGCTTCAATTTCGCGATTGTGCCTTTCCCTTTCAGAATCATGGTACGTATCTATTTTTTTTCTCTCTAATGTAATTGTAAGTGTTTTGTTTTAGTATAGTAGTAAAATGAGAATTTTCGAATATGACTTAGGAATGAGTTATTTATGTTGTCTTCGTCACTGAAATATTGCAAGTGAAGCTAATCAATTTTGTTGATAGTGTCTTGGTCAAAATCTAAAAACTATTCAAAGCAGAATCTGCACTTAATTGCAATTATACTGTTATTCAGATTCGGTAAGGTGTTCTCTACGAAGCTTTCCACCACAATTTATTATATGATCAAACGAAAAAAAACTCATTCCTGGTAATTTGTTTTAGATATTATTTAAAATGTACTTCGAGTACTTCTTTTGTACTATCGTCCAATTGTAATGGTAAAGTTTAATTGTATAGTAATTGGTTTAAAAATCATGTATGACTCTTTATATTAGATTGTTGTTGTAGCTGTACCTAGTTTTTGGTACATATGTGTTGGAATGGTATGTTTAAAAGCTGACATAGTTTATCGGTTGAAACAAAAGAACAAGGAGAACTTGTCTGGTCAATGTGCTAGACGCTACCTTATTCACTTTTCCCTATAATGTGCCTTGAGTTCATTATAAATATCGGCTTGTTTAGGAGATATGTGCTTATTAGTTTTTTTGGTTTGGTTTCCTCTGAATTTATAGATCTCTTATGGTTGGAAAATGACCCCAATGCAATATTCAGGTAAAAAGACTGCATTGATGGATTCCTTAGGTCAATTGAGAAAGATGGTTCTGATGTTTTCATTGATTGGTTGAAAACTAATGAGATAAAACAAGTAAGCATTTCCTTTGAAATTGATTATTCGTTACTGTATATATTTTAAACAGAAAAGTGCCAAGTTATTAAAGTAACTAATGTTGCACAAGAGGCTTTTCCCTTTTGAAACAGGTGGTCTAAGACTTGTTTCGATCTTAGGGTTGATTATCGTGTTATAAATTTTACTTTCTAATTATGATTTTATTAGTTATATATTTATTTTCTTCACGGGTCAAATCCTTGTACTTTTATATTAGTAACAAATATCTTACTAAGTTAAAATACTTGAACCGATTTTTAATAATACAGAAAGAAAATTATAGGATTAAAAGTCACATTATGAAAATCTACAAATTAATACTTACTGATAGAGGGATCGTAGCTAAATAGATAAAACTATAGGGACAAAACCCCCAAAATTTATCGTTGGGGTCAAAACTCAAATGAAAAATTGAAAGGATTAAACTTTGCTCTAAATCAACATATTAAAATCTCTTACACCATTAGAATAAGGCTTCATCCATGGTTGTGCTTCAGTCAAGGTTAGACCAACTGGAGTTGGCACGCTAGGCATAATTGAATGCACAACATACACAGTCTCTCACTGACATAACGTGACATAGTGGTTTTCATTATGTGTATTTTTCTGGTTTAGAACAAATGACAATGTATTGACTTACTAATTGTTTTCAAAGTTCTATCTTGCAATTAGGACCAATGACATAACTACATTTTCAAGTCTAGTTAAAGAGAATTAAGAAATGCTCCAACAGAGAACAGCAGACGAGTCAATCCCTCTTTCTTAGGTTAAAGTTGGTTAAGAGTACGGTATAGTGGTTATAACTTTTACTGGTAATTATTCATTCACTCATTCTTCTATTCTACAAGACTCTTCCACCTACACACTAATTTCTTTTCGGAATCGTATGCATTGTTTATGCGTCTTCAAGGTGCTTTCGTTTCCTCGCAGGAGCGATTTCGGCGTTGCTTATGACGCATGGAGGTGAAGACGCAGTTGATGACGTAGGTGCGCGACAATTTCTATCTACTTTGCTTTTTATTTCCTTTTGTTAACTCTGATACATCATGGAGTTCCAATTTTTGACAGCGCACTTATGGAAGCTAAAATTCTTTTAGACGTTAGGAAAGAAGTTAATCATAACTTATGACCGCATTGCTACATTGCTAAGAGAGGGAAATACAAGAATATTGCAGGAAGAGAAAAGTGAATTCATAGTTGTATTTTTCTTAAAATTCTCCTCAATCTAATGTGTAATAGTGGATTTTTCTCTGTTTTACTGATTTACATAACTTTTTCAAAGAGCACTTTCTGAATGTGAGAGTGTATGGTCTCTGGATCACAATATGCTCTGTAGTAGAAGCCCCTGGCCATTGTGAGGAATGAATCTGAAGAATTTTGGAGCACCAATTGCACAAGTTCTAGCATGTCTGATTCTATTTGAGGGGTAGTCATGCATGTTATCCTCTTGTCTCTACCACTATCATGTGCCTGACAATGATTACAGAAGTAGGATAATTCAGGGTCTGGAATCTAATCTAAGCATAAAGATTATTCTTAATTTAAAGATACTCAAGCAGATCTTATGTACCAAGGAGGCAAGAATTTTAATTTTTTGGTTTGAATATGTTTTTATTCTTAAAAATATGTTTATGTTAGAATTCATTTATTAAGAATAGCATTTTAATTCATCATGAAAGGAAGTATAATCTTAATCGTTGAAAAATGTTTAGATCTGAATTTTATGTAATGGTATTATTTTCTTAATTAAACATCTTAAAATATTATTCAGTGTTAAATGGTAGGCTGGTGCTAACATATATTCATCCATGATTTGGTAAATGCATATTGTTTGCTATTTTGTTGTTACAGAACAGAACAAACTATTATTTTTTGCTATTATCTTTTAATGCTTTTTAGACTAGACTAACCACAACAACCAGATTAATTTATTCTCCAATTCTAATAATGTAATTAAAGAAATTATCTTATGTGTTACTTGAAGATTGTTGATTTTGAAATTAGTACTACAACTGATGAATGTATGTTGGAAAACAGGATGAGGAAGGATGAGGAATGTAGCAATTGTAGCTCTCTGGCCAACGCTTTAAGTGATGACAGTTCATATATTATTTGTTTCTATCAGAGAATTACTTTTTTCTATCATTTATTTCTAATTTCATTTGTACTTAATTTTTGTGTACAAGGTTTCTAAGGAAGCTGGTTTTGGGAGGAGCTTATTTGAAAGATTGAGTTCGTTAGGTTACCAAAAGTCTCTCCTAAACGTGCAGCACAGGATGCACCCAGAAATAAGTTCTTTCCCAATTTCGCATTTCTATTGCAACAAAATTCAGGATGCACCAAATGTGGAAAGACATGATTATGGGAAGACATACCTCCAGGACCAATGTTTGGTCCTTATTCCTTTATAAATGTAGTTGGAGGTAAAGAACAATTTGATGATGAAGGAAGGAGCTACAAAAATTTAGCAGAGGTCGCAGTTGTCATGACAATACTAAAAAATATGCACAAGGGTTTGTCTTCTATTAATATCTTCGACAGTAATTTCTAAGATCTTTTTATTGCCTTTTTATTATTCTTTCTGTCTTTGGTGCTAGACCTTAGATGGCAATGCAATAACACGTCCTTTTAGAAAAAACATCTGCTATATTTTAGTCTGCATTTCTTTATTTGACAGAAGTTCTGAATAAAGGATTTAGATCGTTTATTCCATCGTTATATTTGATTACCGGTTTTTAACTACGAAATTCTACTTGTCCTGGTAGTATTAACTAAAATTAATAATTTGATTCACTTTAGTGTGAAAAGATTAACTTTATTATTTTCACTTGTATATTCACTGATTCAAGTAGACAGAAACAGAAAAAGAAAATAGAAAGACAGTGCTTTTACAATCCATGCTGTCTGAATTTGAATAAAGGGCTACCTTTTCTTTGAAGCAGCATGGCTGACATCAAAACATGAATTCAACATCGGTATTGTGACTCCCTATGCTGGCCAAGTTGCTGCAATTCAAGAGAAACTTGGAAAGATTTATGAAAGTGATGATAGATTTAATGTCGTTGTGAGTTCTGTTGATGGTTTTCAAGGAGGGGAGAAGGATATTATCATGTTATCAACTGTAAGAACAAGCAGTAGATCATCTCTTGAGTTCATTTCCTCTCCGCAGAGGACTAATGTTGCTCTTACAAGGGCTAGGTACATCTTCTGCTATTGACTTTTCTATTTATTGCGGTCTAAATTACTTGTTTCTTATAGGGTATCTTATTAACTGAAAAACTGCATTTGGTTTGATATCTTGCAGGCACTGCTTGTGGATTTTGGGGGAATGAATGGGCGATTATAAACAATGAAAATGTTTGAAAGGCTATAGTGCTTGATGCCAAGAACCGTAAGTGCTTCTTTAACGTCGACCAAGACGAGGAAATGGCGAAAGCTATATTAGATTCCAAGAAAAAGGCATATCAGTTTGATGATTTGCTTGATACAAATAGTGTCCTGTTCAGGAGCAAATTATGGAAGGTATATTATACTCGTTCTTTTATTAACTTCTGATTGTTCACTGATACTTCTACAGTTCTCACATTTTTCTTCTTGGATTGCACTGGTAATGAGTTGTTAGCAACTTATCCAATGTTTATTTTCATAATTATATCTTATTGCACAAAAGCATTTCCTGAAGTAATCGATGTTTGATATTTGATAACTCATTAAAAGATTATTGAAATAAATCCCTGTTATTTGGTCCAAGTTTACATTGATGCCAATGTACGTATGTGCAGGTTTATTTTAGTGATTCCTGAGGTCATTCAAATGGCTAAAATCTGAAGTGACCAAGAATAGGGTTATCAACCTTCTTGAAAGGCTTTCCAGTGGATGGAGGCCTAAATGGATTAATGTGGATTTGTGTTGTGAAACATCAACTCAGATTTTGAAGAAGTTTAAGGTTGAAAATAACTATGTTATTTGTTCAAGAGAAATAGTCAAAGGTTCAAGATATATTCAAGATATGGGACATACTACGTTTAGAAGATATCCAACAGTGGGCCCAACACTTGGACAAAGTGTTCAGAAGATACACTGATGAATATATTAGGATGTGCAAAAAGAAAGGAACAAATAATCTTGTGTGAGTTCTTTCATTTACATTTATTTAAAAACGTTTAAGTTCTTATTTTATTAACTGATAAGGAATTTGGTCTTTTCCCATTGTGAACAGGAACATAGAATTTCCATTGAATTGGCCACTTTCAGCCAATATCCAAAAATTTGAGAATGTTAATAATGATGAAAATGATCGAGATGAAAATGGCAATGATGATACAAATGAAGCCGAAAAAACAAGGGTTGAGCAGCAAGAGTGTACGTTGTTGATTAAGTATTGTTCAATGTTTTCATTTACATTTGGATCTTCCACACTTCATTGGTGGTTTTGGATTATGAATATGATTAAATTATAAGATATAAATAGGTACAAAAATTATATCTTATCATATGGTTACTACATGATTTTCTGCCCTATTTTGTATAATGATGTAGTGATGTAGTCAAATGATGTTAGGTGTTTTATGACTTATATAGTAATTCATTTTGGAGTAGTATTATATTTCATATAAACATTATATTCTATTTCATGTAAATATTTGATTGAATGAGATTTGTTTTCTAGATGTTTTGGGTAATTATATACAGGTTTGGTATGTGGTAGGAAGCATAAACGAATTTTTCATAAAAAAATAATAATCACTTTTTATACCGGTTGAGGTCATACTTGGTGTAAAATGTGTAATTTTTTATACCGGTTGGAACTAAAATCGGTATAGTAAGTCATTTTTTCTTTACATAACTTTCCATTTCCAAGAGGGCTTTCTATACTGGTTTTAGAAAATGGTATAAAAAATACCTTTTTATACCTGTCATGGAACCCATGTAGAAAGATCAAATCTTCTATACCGCCTACATCTATGCCGATAATAGAACCGGTATAAAAAGCCTTTTTTAACCGGTATAAAAAGCTTATTTTACAGATGGTTGCTTGGTGTTTCCTAAGCTAAGGGAATTATATGCATGTGTTTGTGGTGTATGGACTTGAAGGACTAAGTCCTTAGGATCTGGGATGTGCTTGACTTGAGTCGCGAGCAAGTAGTTCGTGATGTGTGGACCGCATGCGGAACGTGAACAATTTAGTTCACCGGAGGTACTCTCGTTGGGATGAGTGAGCGAGGGAGTTCATCTCATGCTCAACTTGAGAATGCTATGAGTGAGGGAGTTCATAGTAGGAAAGGCGGGTATGCGTGTCCGGGTCCAAGCGAGGAGTTCGGATGACGGGCGAGGGAGTCCGTGAAGCAGGACTACAAGCGGGACAAGCTTGTAGGTTGGACCACGAGCGAGGAGGGTCGTGGAAGCACAGGAAGTCCCAAGATTTAGAGTACATGCATGAACTCATAATGGTTGAGTA
The DNA here is from genome assembly GCF_037176805.1 of Vigna unguiculata. Classification (NCBI taxonomy): domain Eukaryota; kingdom Viridiplantae; phylum Streptophyta; class Magnoliopsida; order Fabales; family Fabaceae; genus Vigna; species Vigna unguiculata. The sequence continues at coordinate 10,518,873 of NC_140792.1, forward strand.
TGGGAAAATGGGTAATTTTGTGAAATGATAAATATTTATAATTTTGCCGGGTGGGATTATTTCATATTTATTTTTGTCCTTGTACATAGCTCACCCTATCTGTTTGTGTGTGGCAATGATCGGGTAACTTGTTATCCGGGAGCAGATGATGTTGCAGGGAAGCGAGGAGATGCTTAGTTACGGGGAGTGAGAGCAGAATACAGGGGATTTTGTATGAAGACTTTTATTTAATTTTTATGTATTGATTACGGTTTTCATTACTTTGGTTTTTTTCTTATTTGTAAAAGTGAATTATGAGAATTTTAGTGAATATTAACTTTAAAGGTTTTAAATTTCATGCATTTTTAGGAAAATAAATTGATAATAAATGAGGTATTATTTATATCAATTGTTATTTTATTTATTGTTTTAATCAATATCCTACGGGGATGTTACACATCTCATTTAAAAATAAGACATATTTTAACATGTAAAATTCACACACATTTGGAGTAGTTGTTCATTGTTTTTTCATTAACTTTCCAAGTAAATGATAGTGACATTTTTTAATCCAAAGAAAAAATGGAATCAACTTATAGTTTAACTTTTATGAGTACAAATTATAGTTAATGATAGCAATAGCAATCAACTTTAACTTGCTGATGCTAATGATAGTGTTTGGAGAAATAAAATTATATTGCAAGTTTTAACTTCATCTCCTGGTGTATTTTGTTTCAAGAAGTGCTAACATTACTTTTGTTAACTAAGGAGCAGAAGGAATGGCAATATATGTAATTAATCTTAGAGAAATTAAATACACGTGGAACCAGACAGATGTTAACCAAGACTCTCTGTAAATTACTTCTTTTGTTTGATATTTTCCAATTGCCCACCTATTATGAATTGATTAAATCTTTGGTCACTGGGGCATCCTCATTTTCTTCAATTATAACTTATAATACTTTGTCAGTTTTGATTAATCTTGCCGCCTCTTGAAATGCCTGATGAATTCTTGAATTTAATTACTACTGTCTATACTGACATACATTTTTACTGTTACAAGGGAGGAAATGGCCTACTTATGCGGCTGTGAAGCTTAATGTGGTTCTGTCAGGAGCAACATGGCTAGAGCCTAACCCTTTGCTGATTCGGTCTTTATCATGAGGCAACTAACTACACTTTATTTCGCTTCAGATAAGTCGTGCACATGCATTAAATGATTTGCTTGTGTTATTTTGTTTCATTCAAGACCAATGATTTGGTTTTGTACCACACCTAACCAAACTCGACCAAATAAGTAAACGATACATATATGTTAAGGCGTTCAAGTAATCAGTCTAGGCCGAGTTGGTCTAAGCCTTACCAGATTAAACCGATAGCATAGACCGTCGAAGAAAGTAGTCGACCTAGGCCAACTACTCCAATCTACTTAGTAAAATTGAAACCCCACGTGTTCAATAGGTTATAAGGGCCTGAGCCAAGGCTCAGGTCCACTTACAGCCCAAACTAGAGCCCAAGCCAGGGCCCGGCCCATGACATAACCAGACATAATTAATGTTCTATAAATACACGTGGACCCCAGTAATTAAAGATAAGCATTCATTAATCACTGATTTGACCTTTCGAGAGTTTTGACTCACTTGAGCTTCAGACTCCCTTTTGCCGGTAATCCCTTTTGGGTCCAAACCGACATGTACCAACCGAAAAGATGTCAACTGAGGAGATAACGGACTACATGGGTAAGGTGACGCTTGTGCCTAATTTATCTTGTTTGTTCTCTGCAGGAACAATTTTACATCACAGATTGTCAACATGTTCGTACACCGGTGGCATTGGCTGGGTACAGTAACCATACATATGCACTACTCCAATAAAGGTAGTTAAATGCAACCCTACATGGTTAACTTGCAGATTTACAAACACTTTAACAATGGGGAGTTTCTCATGTCATTTTTTTTTATACCGTGAGATTTCTTTACATCAGGTAACATACAGGTTGAATTTACATACATTTTTTACACCAGGTAACACTCCAGTTCGATGACTATATTGTGCTTCATGGACACAAAGTTGATCATTCACATGGAAACTTTTTGATGCCACCACCACTATCAACTCAATATGAGAGTCCCCGTTCTAGAGAATTGTTACCAAAACCAATATTAAGAAAACCTTCTAAGGTATCAAAAGCGAAGGACAATGACTGTAAGCTATTTGGGATCCACTTCATACTACACATCAACAACGCACATATGAAAATGACCCAAAGTCTGAGAATTCAAGAGGATTGAAACCAGTTGATGTGTTGATTGACGACCATGAAAAGCCTACGCAAACTTCTCACCCACATCTAAAAGATGTTCAACCCAAATCTAGTAGTGGTTCTGCTAGAAGCTGCACTAAAGTAAGTCCCCCTTTCTTATTTCTGATTTTATCTTGTGAGCATCTATAAATTTTGCAGGAAAACTTTAATCAAATGCTTATTTTATTTTACTTTTTATTTTAGGTTGACAAGAAAGGGATTGCACTTGGTAGGTCGGTGGACTTCACAAAGTTCAGTGCATATGATGAATTAATTGCTAAATCGGATGAGCTATTTGAATTCGAAGGTGAATTAACCTTTCCTCAAGATGTTTGGCTTATTGTCTACACTGATAATGAGGGCGATATGATGCTTGTTGGTAATGATCCCTGACAGTAAGAATCTCTAATTGCACTCCTTTGGTTTATTCTATACTTTTTATTTTTTATTTTCTTGAAAATGACGTGTCATGCTGCATAATTCTATTTAATTCAGGGATTTTATTGCTATGGTACGAAAAGTTTATATCTATCCCAAAGAGGAGATTCAGAAAATGAGCCCGGGTACCTTAAGTTCAAAGAACGAAAACAATCAATCGGCTAGTGAAGGTGTAGACGATCAAGAAGAAAATAAATGTCAGCTGAATAATTCAGCTTCAGAGGCTTGATAGTTCGTATAACTTTTGATTTCCATAGCTTCCAGGAAAGTTCATAATTCATCATGTTCCCCCATATATGGATTTTGAATCTAGTTTACTAGAAGAATCATACCAAATGAAATGTGTTGTCTTGTGATACAGATTCCCAACTCGAGTGTTACCTGATGTAAAAAAAAATGTATGTAAATCTAATCTTTAACAATGGTGAATTTCTTAGGTACACATATAGGTTGGAACATATGTTACCTGATGGCACTTATATATTTATGTACGGGGTAAGAAGTAGTCATTTAAGGAATCCCCGTATTAGTTTGAAGAAGCTTCAATGCTAAATGGAATGATGCAATGAAGGATGACCTCGTTATTATTAAATTCATAAACTAGACACACCCGCGGTTACAACAATCTACTAACTTTTTTAAAATTTGGTTAACATAATTTTTTGGTCTCAATTTTTGTCAAGTTTTGTTAAATAAGTTCTAATTTTGGTTGTGTTCAAATAGGTCCCAATTTTCGTCAATTTTGTTTAATTGGTTCTTTTTTTTTTTAAATGTCCACGTGTCAACCCAATAATGTGTCACGTGTCAAAGTCAAAGTTATATATTCAATTTGATCTTTATATTTGTTATTTTTGTTCAATTTAGTCTCAATTTTGTTTAAAATTAACCAATTTTGTCCTTATCGAAGATGTAACCAAATTTAATTTTTATATCAAAGTTATAATGATGTGAATTTTAATATATTATATAAAAATATTTAATAAAAAATATGAATTTTAATATAAAAATTAAATTTGGTTTCAATTTGGAGAGGTACCAAATTGGTTTATGTTAAAAATTGGGACTAAATTGAACAAAAAATCAAATATAGGGACCAAATTGAATATAGAATATTGATTTTGACCCGTGGTACGCTCTTAGGTTGACACATGGACATTTTAAAAAATTTAAAAAAAAATTAAAAAATTCAAAAAATCAAAAAATTCAAAAAACCATGAAGTGACATGTGGCGGTCACTATTCATGGTTGTTAATGATTTAAACGGTGCTAGTAAAAAAGTACTCAATTTAACAAAATTGACGAAAATTGGGACCTGAACATAACCAAAATTAGAACTTATTTGACAACTTTACGAAAATTGGGACCAAAAAGGTATTTTAACCTTAAAATTTTTAGACTTTTTGGCGGTTACAACTGTTGCAAAATTTTTAAAAGTTTTAGACTTACTAGTGGTTCCAATCGTCACTAACTTTCTTATTAGACTTAGACTTACTTTAGTGGTAGTTATAACCGCCACCAAATTTTTAAAATTCGTAGACCTCCTACCGTTAAAAATTAGTCTAGAGGTGGTTAAAATCGACTTTAACAATTTTAGTGACGGTTATTCTGGCAGTTATAATAAACCGACATTATGATGATTTTGTGGTACCAAACTCGGTGGCAGTTAATTAATTGACGAAAGAAAAAATAGTGGCGGTTAGAACCACCACTAAACAACATTAAATTGACGTTAAAATTCAAAATTTTAATAGTGATTATTATCAATATTGTTATAATAATAATAATAATTATTAATATTAAATGTTCTTACTATCATTATTATTAATATTAAGGTTAAATTACTCTTTTGGTCTCTCTATTTGTTATGAAATTTCAGTTTGGTCCTCAAGTTTTTCGTTGTCTCAATTTGGTCCTCATTTTCTTAAAATTAACTCAATTTTGTCTTCACCATTAACTTTGACTAGATGGTGTTAAAGTCAACGCTACGTGTCAATTTCAGATTTTTTTGAATTTTTTAAATATTTTTTTAATAAATTTTTATTTATTTTTATATTTTACACGTGTCACTTCATAGTTGTGCCACGTGTCAAAGTGACTCAATGGTTCCTATATTTGTTTTTAGTTTCAATTTAGTCCCAATTTTTGTAAAAGTGAAGCAATATTGTCCCTCCTGAGATTGACACTCAATTTAATCTTTGTATACAACTTATGATCATATTCTTAATAAAATTGACGTTTTTATTAAATATTTGTAGAAATATTTTTAAATAAGTTTTTTTTTTAGTTTTATTATTAAACAAAGTTAAACCCCAAACTTAATTTCAAAAATTAACAATTTTGTCATCATATATAAAGACATCAAGTGTATCATATTATACAAACTTAGTGAAGATTAAAAATCAAATAACTTGTCACACATAAGTTTACGAACTAAATTTCAAGTTTAAAGCAAAACCAAAATCTAATGTTTTATATAGAATTTAAAGTTAATTTAAAATATTTATAAAAATATTTATTAAAAACATTAATTTTAGTAAGAATATCACCATAAAATTTATAAAAAAGTAAATTTAGTTTCAATTTAAGGAAGGACAATATTACTTCACTTTTTACAAAAATTGGGACTAAATTGAAACTAAAAACAAATATAGGGATCAAATTGAGTCACTTTAACACGTAGCACAACTATGAAGTGACACGTGTAAAAAATTCAAAAAAATTTAAAAAAATTCAAAAAAATCAAAAAATCAAAAAAATCAGAAATTAACATGTGGCATTGACTTTAACACCATCTGATCAAAGTTAACGGTGGGGACCAAATTGAGTCATTTTTAAGAAAATGAGGACCAAATTGAAACAATAAAAAACTTGAGGACCAAACTAAAATTTCATAACAAATAGAGAGACTAAAAGAGTAATTTAACCTAATATTAATAATATAATTATTATTACTATTATTATTAAGGATAAATATGTTTTCAATTCTTAAAGTATTACGTAAAATTGAAAATGGTCCTTGGTTGAAACTTTGATATTGTTTGGTCTTTGTACTTTTAAAAACATTAGTTTTGATCCCAATTTTTCAATGACATTAAAGTTTATCCTAGGCCAACAACGTTTCAATTTAGCACTTGGGCTACTGAAAAATGGGGTGACATGTGTCTAACATGTATTATGTAATTTTTTTAATTAAAATTAAATTTTCCGGATTAATTTCTGAGTTTATTTAAAAAGTTTAAAATTGTTCTATCGGCCTAGTCCGTACTTTTCATGATTAATTAAAAAAATGAAAAGCATTGCTTTAAACTATTGTTGCCATTAAGGACTCACGAAATCCAGAGATTCTATTCTTCATCACTTCAACGCAGTACCCTGCATTCTCCTTCATCATTTGCACTACCTTCATTTTTGTCAAACACTAGTTTGAGACTCGTGCTTATGCACAGGTCATGGTTTTTGAGTTTTTTTAAATGAAAATGTTATTAGAAAAAGTTAATGTAATTATTATTATATTTGTATAAATAATTTGTTTATTTAAGAATTAGATTTAAATTTTGTAATTATATAATTATAGATATAATATTTAAAATAAAATGTGTATGCCCGTGTCAATATTAAAGTAAAATGTATGTATATTATGAATTATAATCCCGTACAAAATAAAAATATAAAATTGATGTTGAAATTTGTAATTAGAAGACATGCATATATAGTCAAACAAATATATATATTGACACATGAAATCAAAGATATTAATAATATTTAGATATAGATTTATTTATGTTAAATTATAAAATTGATATAATAAGTGATCAGTGATGTGAGTTATATGATTAAAATTTCAAATTAGACATTTTAGTTAAACATTATATTAAATGAAATGTTTTAGCTTGTCTTTTATTAATGTTAATCGTAGATTCACGATATAGAAATTATTTGTTACTATTATAATAATAATAATAATAATAATAATAATAATAATAATAATAGTAATAAAATTTGTATTTATGGAAAGTGTATGTAAATTAAAATGTTATAATAATTGTTACGGGATTTATAAGTGTACCAAATCGTATAAACAATAAAATAGACAAGTCCATATATTGTATCCCATAGGTACTAATGTGGTTTAAATTAATTGATTTATTATCGATAAATCAATTATGGTTTAAAGGAAAAATAAATGTAGAATTAAAATGTAAAATATAGATAGAAATTGACACAATGGAAACAAATAGATTCATTGAGAAAAAATATCATATAAAAGCTTCATTGGATTGGGTTTCATGATCCAATTCAAAGCAAAAACACCAAAATAATATTCTTCTAATTCGTACTCTCGTATTTACACCTTATGTAACAAGTTTTGATGTCTTAGCGACAAGTCTAAACTTTAATAAGAACCCTAATGTCTTATACCTTTCCTTATTAAGAGTTCGCATTACTGATCAAAATTCTGATGTTATGAATGACCAATGATGTATTCTATGTCTAGATGCACAATCAATTAGTTATCTATAATTACCCACAAATATGCAGTCAATAATTATCATGCAGTTAAAACAAGAATAGAACACAAGAGTGATGGAAAAAAATATATTAATTAATGGAATACACAAAGAATTAAGAATACATTACACCCAACTCCCGTGAATGAGGGAGTTAGCTACTCCTAGGCATGTTGAATACTAGACTGATGTTGAAATTGAATGCATTCATCCTTCATAATGTCCTTCTACCTTCAAATGTAGAGATATGAAATTTCTTTCTCTCCAAGTCTGTGTTTGGCCTATGCCAGACCCTTAATTTATAGACTTTCATGGACTTGATTTTGTACTTTAATAAATTGTAGTAGATAATCTTTGGGATATATCTTTTAATCTTTGTAAATTTCATATCTTTTATATATTCTTCAAATCTTATCATTTGTAATTTGAATAACTAACTTTGTGGATATATATCCTTTTTTATAATCTTTGACTAGCCAATATTCCACTTATTATGCTGATAATATTTGATTAGTCAATATTTCAACTTATTTGCACTTATTTGCAAAATGTATTCCATGTTTTATCTTTTTCAATTTTATTCAATAAACATTGAAATATCAAATAAAATCCAAACATAAAAGTAAATTAATTAAAAACATGATAATGTCAATTATCAATAATGAAATTGATCGAGAGTCATGAATATGCATAATATTTTTTTATTATGTTGGTATATATTCAGCGATGAAACTTGGACAACAAATTTAGAGGACTAAATTAATTTTTTTACAAATAAATTATTATTTTTAATTAAAAAGAAAACTCTTCATTTTCTATCTTCATTTCCTCAAAACAATCACACATGATAGTACAATCCAAAAAAATATGACTATCATTCACTATCATATCATAATACTAGATCACGAATAATTTTCTAAATGCATTTGATATGAAGGAACCATTTTAGTAACCCTTTGTACGACATCAATTTGATGACGTTTTCCTAGATAGCGTTCTAATGAATTTTCAATTCCTTATATGTAACTCTATGAACTTTAAAGATTTATTTTTTCATTTCTTCAATTCTTGAATTCTCATGAAATTTTTCTATGTTTAGTTTATGTAGATAATTTTTTTCATCTTCATCACATGTGTTCCTCTTAAAAAAAATCTTTTACTCTTTACCATAATTTTTCTTATATAAATTTATCACCTCTCACCTATTTAGAAAAAGATAAAATTTATCTTCACAAATTACAATTATCACATTGCAAAACATAACAAAACTTACACATGATAGTATAATCCAAAAAAATATGACTATCATTCATTATCATATCATAATATCAGACCACAAATAATTTTTTAAATGCATTTGATATGAACCATTTTATATAACCCTTTGTACATCATTGATAACACTGTCGTTGACGCGATCAAATTAATACTACTAAACTATAGCAACTTCAGTATTGCTAAGATAGTAGTAAAGAAAATAGAAAGGGTAAAGTAACCTTAAGTCATCTCCCAGCGAATACGAAATTGATTTCTAACAAATTAGTTTTTATAAAAACTATACAAAAGAGTTAATCAAATGAAATAAGGAACAAAGAAATAAAATTGGAAAAAGATAAAATAAGATAAAAACAATAGTAAAGAAAATAGATTGATTCTACTGCTTTTTCAAAATAGATTCATCGGTGGTAATCTAAAGATTATTGTTCAATTAATGATTGTTATAGATTTACAAATTAATCAATGTAAATTTTCAATTAATTTGTTGACGTTCTCACTATTAACCAAAGTAAATTCTCAATCCAAACCAAGAACTTTGTAGATTAATCATAGTAAATTTAACCAAAGTACATTCTCAATCATTGGCAAAAACACATTCAATCACATAAAAGTTTCTAAATTTAATCAAAGTAAATTCTCAATTAATATTAAAAACCCTTGAACTCATGATTGATATGCATATACATTAAAACATCTCACTAAATTAGATATAATGTAAAACCCATTACTTTTCACGTAATTCAAAGATAAAAGACATAAATAAATTAAATCCTCAACAATAAGAAAAAGAATAAAGAAATTATTTCATTCTAACCTTAGAATTCATAATGAAATTACAATGGAATCAAACCTTGAAGCTTAGCCCTCTATGAAATACAAAATAAAATAAAATAAAAATAGAAGAGAATGTAGAGAAAGAGAGAGCGGAATTAGGCCCCCTAAGGGTTCCTAAACTCCAAAGTGTCGAGTTTGTTTTTTCTACTTTCCCTTGGTCTCTCTATATAGGACTTGGACAGGACTTTTCTGTTTCTAAAATCTGCCAAATATCTTTTAAAATAAAGATAAAGATAAATATCATTTAGCTTTATAGTGATTATGAATATTTAAAAAAAAATTGGAGAGATATAGACTATTTGACAAATATAGTTGGTTGATAATGTAAATATCTGATATAATTAAATAAGTTAATTACTTAAAGATATATTATTGTCAACACTCAATTTCGTCTGGATGAATAAATTTCATTTCAAAAAAAAAAATAAAAAAATAAAAAAAATGTTTTTTTAGTGAATGGTAAAAAAAAAAAGTTGAACCCTAAACCATAAACCCTAAACCTAAACCCTAAACCCTAAACTCTTTAAAGATTTTCAAACTTTAATTTTAAAAGAAAAAAAAAAGAATGAAGAGCCTAATTTGTTATTAATTATCACACTCTTCTTCATGAACCCAATAACTCAACATATTTTCTACCTTTTGTTTCTAATAGAGAAAGTAACTACTAAAAATTCTCATATTACATGGGAATTTTCTTGCAAATTTGTTAAAAAAATTTGCAAGAAAAGACTTTTTCCTGCTATTTTTTCTAAGAATCTTAATTGGTAGGAAATTCCTTCGTGGGTAATTATTTCCTACAAAATTATAAAATTCGTAAGTATTTTCTACAATATTTGTTGCGAAAAGTGTTTTATACAAAATATTTTGCAAAAATATTGGCAGCAATTTCTTGCAAATTTTTTTTCATAACAAAATTTGTAAGTATTTTCTGCAAAAAAAAAAATTCAAAACAAAATTGGCAGGAAATATGAGTTTTTTTAGTAGTATAGTGATATGATTCTACTAATTAGAAGCAATATTTCTTCCAATGGTTAGAATCAATATTACTAATTGGGATTGATTTTGTGCTTTAATGGTTAGAATCAATATTACAAATCTTGATTGATATTGTGCTATGATTTGATTCTCATAGTATGTTGTTACCATGATCAATTTCTTCCTTATATTACAATTAAAACTAGGATTGCATTAATAGTGCAATATGTGAATATAGATAGACATTGAAAAAGAAAAAAAAAAACATTTTCTTATTACCATCCACACAGACACATCTCATTTTTATCTCTATTGAAAAAAAAAACAAAAATATTATAAAAGGAGACAAGAAAAAGATAAAAGAAAAGGTAGTTGTAATGTAAAAGATGAGAGGGTGAGATTGATATAAAAGAAGAGATATTGAAAATTTTGCTAGTTTCTTTTTTCTTTTGATTTTTTTTTTCAATTTTCATTATATTTTTTTAAATTGCTAAAGAATATTTTTTCCTTTTTCTTTAGTGTTTGTTTGGCCGCTTGCATTGCGTGACACCCAATTTATATATTTTTTAAATATTATAAGATCTAAAAATAAAAAAAAAATAGTTTTCTTTGTTTACTCCCTAATATATATCTAGTTCCTCACGTCGTAGTGACATTCACATCGACTTTTAAATAACTTAAAAAATATTAAAAATTTATAAGATTAAAAAAGTGAAAAAATAAAGATTAAAAAAAATATTTTCAGTGTCTGTCTGGTCGCTCGCGTCGCGTGACACCAATTTTAAAATAATTCCAAATACTAAAAATTTAAATAAAAAAGTTTTCAAAATTACCGAAAAAGTCAAATCATTTTCCAAATATTTTTTCCGAATAGTTTTTCATAAAAGAACTCTGTAACCTTGATTTTCTATTGTAATTGGAGATATGTAGGAGTGAGGATCAATCCTTGTCGGACCCAAAAAATCAAAAAAATATTTTTGTTTCTTTTATTATTATTTTTGGGAAAATTAAATATTTTGAAAACCACATCCCTTTGCATGTTTAATTAAAGGTACTGTCTTAGGACGGGCGTTGTGGGGGTGCTAATAACTTCTCTACACGTAACCGACTCCCGGATAAAAAATCTGGTTTTTCGCAGACCTTGTTATCTTTTTTGTTTTTTCGTAGTTTTTCATAATAAAATGGTGATTCCAAACTATATTTTTTTCAAAATTTAATTTTTTGTTCGTCTCCCATCGCGATTTTGGTTGCGATAATGATAAATTATCACCAACTAATATTTGTATTAATTTTCCAAATCAGCCCTTTGCAATCTTCTCAAATTATCTTCTAACTAATTTAATATCTTCAAGATATATTTGTTTGTTGTGGATCTAAAAAGATTTAAGAAGATCTTGTCATATTTAAAAAGATTTGGTAGTTATTATTTTTTATATTTTATGATATAAACTGAATTATAAAAAATCTCAATTAAATCAATATTTTTGTAACATCTTTTTGTATCTCATGCTTAATAAACACAATTATAAGAAAACCCAATTAAATCAATCTTTTAAGAACAAAATTCAATTAAAAATCCAGTATTAAACATTAAACAGGGCAAAAATACGCACTCATCAATTTGATTTGGGAGTATTGTCAAATTTGATGATGTTTTCCTGGATTGCATTCTAATGAATTTTCAATTCATTATATGTAACTATAGGAACTTTAGAGAGTTATTTTTCATTTTCTCAATTATTGGTTTCTCATGGAATTTTTAAGTTTTGTTCTTGTAGAAGCATGCCTTCCTCTTGAAAAAAAAAATTCTTTTACTCTTTATCATAATTTTTCTGATATAAATTTATCACCTCTTACCTATTTAGATAAAGATAAAATTTATCTTCACAAATCACAGTTATCACATTGAAAAACCTAACAAAACCCATACCACTTTAATTAAATAAACATCACTATATAAATTGAAAACTTTCAAAAGTTTACCATACGCAGCAAAAGACACAAACTCCCTAAATTTCATAATTAGGGTTATACTAATTATGGGAAGAATTTAATTAGATTTCATGCCGATCTCAAGAATTCCTAAAATTATAATTAGAGTTCACAATAATTTAGGAAAACTTAATTTGGGACAAATATCATAATAGGGGAATCATAAATCTAACATATATAAATCATAATAGATACTAACCTTGATCCGTAAAAAATCATGTGAGAATGTATACTTCAATCTCTATTCTCCAACCTGAGTTTCTCAAACTATCATTTTATCTTTCTTTCTCCTCTCACACTTTGATGATGACTTAGTGTATGAAACAACCTTATAGTCAGAGACAAATACCTAATCTCTTCTATTAACCAACGTTTCCATCAAATTGATTTTTATTTTATCTTTATTTTATTTTTTATTATAACTTCCATAATATAAAATTAATATAAATAATATAATAATATATAAATATAATTTTAAAATATATATATAAGCATAATTTTGTTTCATATAATAATAAAGAAAATGATTTATAATCTTGAATAAAAACATTATTTTAAAATTAATAAAAACATTATTAATTACTATAATGATAAATTTAATTACCAATTTACAAAATAAGAAATTATTAATTAATTATTATAAAAAAAAATTATGAATGAAAAATTTCACTTTGTAAACTTATGATTCAATCTGTCCTACATGGTCGTCCTTAATTTTCTAAAAAAAATATCGTACAACCAATAAACATCTCAAATTGTACAAAAATATTATTTTTAACTTCACAATCTAGAAAATTTTTCTCACAAAAAGACTTCTAAATTGCATAATCCAAAACCTATTTTCAACTTTTGAATGGTATGATTCAAAAGCTTAAAATGATTTTCAAAACGAAGAATAAGAAGAATATAGTTTCCAAATTACATAATTAAAAGTCATTTCCAACTACTGAATTATATAATCCAAAAAGAATAAAACGAAATTTTTAATATTCCCAAAAGTATAGGACAAAAAGAATTTGCCGTTGCAGAAACTTTCAGAAATTTTGTTGGATTCATTGTCAAGCCACTTTGTTTTACCATATCCACCACTCTTTTTTTCCATATGCATGTTTTGTCCATGTCACCCAACAGAAGAAAATCCACAAGAGAAAGCAATTGGTAAAATCCTAAGTATAACCGTATATTTTAGTCTCTTATTTTAATACAGAGCTCGTTTACTAACATATGAACAGTTCAGTATACAGCTCAGTTGAACTCTTAAAATCCACTTTTTCCAGGTTTAATTTCTTCCTTAACCTAAACTATGAGTAGCACGATTTTTTTCTACATGGTGTGAAGTGCAACTAGAACATATACTCGAATGCTATATATTGTGAGAGGGGCATACAACATTAAATTCTGATGCACAACATACAAAAAAGTGTTTTGGTTTTCTTGTAGATGATGATAAGAACACCTAAATTGACAAGGGCTACTAGTAATTGGGTAACATTCATGTACAAAAACTACTACCCCATTTGTAGAATTACCTAAGAGCCCTGTAACCATGGAAAATGACAAACAAGCATGATGAGTTTCTCTGATCAGTGCCCTCCTGGATTTCTATTCCATGACAAATATGAGGGATCTCCAAGTTGCCTACAAAGATGGAAAGATAAGTTAGGCGTTGATAATAATTCAAAATTGCTACTTCAAGTAGCCGTTTAAGCATGGGTGAATTTCAGTTCTCCGTAAGTACTTCTAGAAAAAGAACAAGAAAATAAAAAGAAAAATGTGAAATAAATTCATGAGAAAAGCATTAAAACAGGTATTCTTTGAGGCTTTTGCGTGTTTTACAAATCATAATTGTAAATTTTTTTAAACATATTTCAATTGGAGAAAGGAGCTAAGAACAAGATCCTAAACTACTTCATACAAACAGTTGAGTCAACAGAGACCGAAATAGATGCAGGCACTCTTAATATTAGTATGCTACCCCATGAATTTCCCTTCCATAAAAATTTACTTTCAATTTTTTTTTTGGTCAGTAACAGTAAGTATATATTGAGAAGAGGCAATTGGTTTACCCCAACATGTATACCAAAATGATATCTACAAAAGAAAAAAAAAAAAGAGAAACATAATTTGCCACCTTCTGGACTCCTCCCCCTTTCATACCCCTACTAACATATACCTTAATATTTATGTCTACTATAACATTGGTACATCAAGTTTTTCCCCTACATGTATCCTTAATTAGACCAAAACAAGTTCCCTAACCTATCAAAACAAGTGCTAGTCACAAAATGAACTTTCATGGTCTGAACCCAAAAGCAATATAGTGGATTTCAAGTATTTACCTTGGCTTGACAAAATATACAATGGTAAAAGCCAAAGCCAAAAAGAAGCACAATCCTCCGACAGTGAGATAGGCAATGCCCAGGAAGTCATTCTTCCCACCAAGCCAGCTAGTAGTTGACAATACAAGCTTTTTCTTGCCATTAAAACTGTATGTGTTATAGTTATTTTGCAGTATTACATTTATGGTATCACCTTCATTCAGATCCTCCTCTATCCTTCCATACAACTTCCTAAAAGTTGGCAAAGCAGCGGTTCGCATCCAGACAATAAGATCCTCCTGCTTACTCAACTGTTCCATAAAACATTCCAAAAAAGACAGTAAAATATCCCCCATTGATTGACAAAACTTTGATTAATTACGAGATGAAACATATGAATATCAAGGGAAGCAATTGAAATTTTTATATTAAACTATGCAAATATGTGAAACATCAATAATTTTCCATGTGAAGAATCATTGCCATATATAAATTACGAATACAAGTATAAAGAGCAGTAGTAGCAGCAACAACAAATAAACTAAAAGATAAATGCATAACACAAAGCCCATGCAAGGGTAAATGAAGGCTAAAATCTAATTTCATAGCTGAACCTTGTGAGGAAAAGTAAACACACTTGAGGATAGAATTGTAATCCAATTAAAACAAAAGTTCATAAAAATACTCACTGGTACGGATTCATTGAGGATTGCACCACCTCTAATAGAACCATTCTGGAAGTTTTTAGGGAAAACATCTTTTCCAAATTTGTGCTCTCTATCACTCTTCCAAGAGATGCCTTCCTTGTTCACTGTCAAATTCCTGTTGTCCCGGGAGAAACTGTAAGTGTCATTGAATAAACTCCAAGCTATAAGACCACAAGGTACAATTGCCTTTCCATTGGCTGTATCTTCAGGCTTACACGCACTTGTGGAGTTCTCTTCATTATGATCCCTCAATTGCTCATCACTTCGGCTTTTAACATATCTAAAGTAAACAAAATTGCCATGCTTATAAGAGAATATATTAAGAGACTGAAACAGTTGAGGAAAACAACCAATCAAAGACATTAAAATGGCAATGTACTCTAAATATAAGATGAGTATAGGGGGAAAATATCAGATATGTGGATGCCTCTATACATTACATGCATACAAATAATAATTTGTTATCTAACAATTCCATATAGTTCTAGGAGTTACAAATAATAATGTTATCTAATAATATATTTAATGATAGTTGCGACTTTGTAAGAATTGTGTAACTTATTTAGATGGGTTAACTTGTTAGAATAGGTCAACTTATGCATAGTATTACCCATCTGACCCATACGTGTAGGATTGAACATTACATTTTCGTGTATCTTCGATGTAACGAACTCCTGTAAATGAATGAATGAGCTGACAGATGAATTACTCTCCAAAGCGTATTTTCTATACTTATATCTCCAGTTCATATCTTTGCTGGTTAATCTTGATTTCTTCGTCAATGTTATGTGAGTCCACCATTGTCTGTTGCTGGCTATCACTGTTGTTTCTCTCTGATGAGCATCTCACTGTGTTCGTCTTGCCGAGAGATGTAAACCAGTAGTCACCATCATCATCTGTTGTTGTCCATTGTGTAAAACCACTTTTTCGATGTACCATACCTAGGGTGCGTCCCTGTGCGATGGAGAACCAACTGAGCAAACAGGCATAATCCTCCTCACACACTGCCATGCATAACATCGTGAATGAACAACCAGGGTGTGTGTAGCCCACATGCCACCTTCCAGTTGTTGGAACGATCTTACTCTGCCTCATTGCTCCTGTCAGCCCCTCTTGTCCCTTATTCCAACCTCCTTTTCCTCCTTTCTCACCTATTAAAGTCTGGGCCCCCATTTGAACACCTCGAAAGTTCTTTCTTTACCCCTGCAATATTTGTTTCTAATTTGCATTGACCTCTGCACTTGTCCTACAATTTCCTGGATCACCCCCAATTACTTCAAATAAGCTTAATGGCAAAAATTATTCGTCTTGGTTTGCATTTGATGAATTGTGGCTTCTTGGCCAAGTTTCTCATGACCACTTGGAAGATGGTAGTAAAATTCCATCAGACCAAGTTAAATAGTGGGAAAATATGGAATTTCAGCTTTACGCCTAGAGACAATCTCTGAAACCCAATATATTGGGAACTCTTGGAGCATTCAAATCGTGTCCCTCTTTTTTGAAGGTTAAGAGTTTTTTTTTTTTTCAAATGATATTCTATGCCCATATGACTGCTCATAAATTAGCATCTTTCAAACAAACACATCATGAAATGACTTCTCTTATTGTTGAAGTACAACCAGCTGCTGAAGAAATGATGTTTATAGAAGTTGAATCCTTGGAAGAGATTATGGGGTTGGACAAGTCCTATTTGGTTACAATTCTTTGTCCCATGCATCCAAGATTTGGTCAGTTTGGCACCGAATCCTAACTTGTCAAGAAATTCCATGATATGGAAAGCATAACAACTTCGTGTTCACATTCTTACCAGCAGAAATATTCATTATTCTACTTAATCATCTATCATGGTATTTTCTACAAAAGAGGAGATTATGGAAATAGCAGAGAATGAAGTGATCGCAGACGTCCTCAATGCACTTATTTTAAGAGAACGAGTCACACCAAAGAAAATTGCTTTTCTTTACATGACTTCATTGATAAGACAACCATTGTATTCAAATACGAGAGGGTAGAACCAAAGTTTTACCATGAATTTAGGTATTGAAGTTAAAGTATAGTATTTAGGCACAAACTTCCACCCAATCTAGCTTGTCAACAACTTGCATTTCTCAACATGAAAAGTCAAAGCCCATGGACATTTCAGGTGCTTCTTTCTGATCCTATTTCTATTAAAACTTCATTATTTACTTCCATCTCTTCTCCTAAAGTTCCCATTTTATTAGTATAGTGAATGGGTCTAATGATGTTTCTCAGGGAATTGGTCAAGTCCGTCTTTCTCTAAGGTAATTAAATAAGTCATTAAATTGTACTGTAACATATGATGCCAATTATTTTGAATATATGAGCGCAATAAGGATTAAGTGATTGGTGAAGGACATGAAGCTAAGAGGCTTTACTATATGGAACCAGAATTTCCTTATCATGTTTTGTATCCCCATCTCATAAACTTTTGCATGTATTAAAAAAATGGTGCCTAACCTCGACAAATTTCATTTCTTAAAGTGAGCCATGTCAACTAGGCAAACATGATTGATCTTCCTTCCCAAAGAGACTTAAAACAAGACATGTAATAATACCTTTTTTGTAATTCATTATGACATTTGAGGTCCAAGCCAAGTCACCTCATTTTGGCTTTGATATTTTGCTACATTTAATGATGAATCTTCTCATTGTACTTGAGTTTGTTTAATGAAAGATCAATCCAAAATTGTATATGATTGTGCATTTCCTTAATGAAATATAAAAAATAAATCTGACTAAGTTATAAAAATTTATGAGATTGATAATGCCAAAGAATACTATTCTTCTAGCTTTTCTACTCCTCTAAGTTTTTTACATGGCATTTTATATCAATCCTCATAAACCTCAACCAAATGGTATGGTAGAGAGACAAAAGTAAACATTTGGTTGGAGACTACTTGTACCTTATTGATTGATGTCATAACGTTAGTTTATAGGGGTGATGCTATTTTTGCTGCTTCCTCGTAAATGGAATGCTCTCTTCCTCCCTTCACAATAACATTCCCCATTCTATCCTATTTCTCAATCAACCATTATTTCATGTGTCTCACTGTGTTTTTGGGTATGTATGTTTTGTTCATGATGTGTCCCCTAGGTTGGATAACATCTCTACAAGAGCTCTCAAATGTGTCTTCTTGGAATATTTTCATCTCTAAAAAGAGTATCGTTGTTATTCTCCAAAAACTAAAAGTACTACATGTCTACTAGGTTCCTCTCCTCCAAGTCTACCAAAACCATCATCACCTCCACCAATCCATTATTAGCACAGAACGCACAGGACTGATCCAAATTTACATAATGAGTCGTCTTTTTCATGTCCTTGGCCACTATCTGCCCATAAAACAACTCATGATAATGACGATCCTGGTTGACCCATGGCTCTTTAAGAAGGTACTTGCTCTTTATCAATTGGAAATTAAGAATGTCTTCCTTGATGGAGAAATCTACATTGATGTGTGGGTTAGTTTATAAATTACACCAATCTGTGTATGGTATTAAATAATTCCCACATGTTAGGTTTAAAAAATTCAGCCACATTGTAAAAGTTTTATGCCAAAACGTATGATGTAAATGATTCAATTTGTTATTATCATACATTTCCTGAGAAATGTGTATACTTGATTGTGCATGTTCATTATATGATCATTATCGGGAATGATGCCACTAAAACTTCTCAACTAAAGAAGCGTGTACACAATCACATTCAAACCAAAGATCTTGAATCTCTTAAATACTTTTTTGGTATTGAAGTAACTCAATCAAAGGAAGGTACTATAATTTCTAAAAGAAAATATGCCTTATACATCCAACAAGAAACATGTATGATTGATTATAGGCCTATGGATAGTCTAGTGGATCCAAACCAAAAATTAATGGCAGAAGTGAGTCCTTCTCAAACCTAGAAAGATATGGAAAGGTTGTTGGGAAACCTATTTATCTTACCACTACTACACCTAACTTGTCTTTAGCAATCAAACTAGTTAGTCAGTTTATGTAGGATTCTCGTCTTAATCATTGCAATGTTGTCATTCACATCCTCAAATACCTAAACTTTTAAAAATTTGGGTGTAAATATTGCACGTTTATTGTACAATAAATATAGATCAATTGATTAATAAATAGATTTGTTTGTAAGAAATCCCTAAAATTAAGGGATTGGGAGTAAGTTTATTTGGTAAATTTGCTCCTAATATAGAGTTTTTATTTCTAGAGATTTATTTCCTTCATTTTAGGAAATTGATTTCCCTTTAATATTGTTGGAATAATTATTAAGTCTACCTAAAGTCGGGAGTAGTGTGTTAGGTTACCTCTAATTATTGCTTCTAGTTTTGTAGCTAGGAGTCTAGGGTAGCCTCTTGACCTCCCATCTCCCTATTGTATCAACTCTTAATCTATGTAAATATAAATACATGAGAGGGTTTTTCCAGTCCTTTAATCATATATTTTCTATGTTTAATCTTAAGTTGGTATCAAAGCGGGATCGATCCCGCTCTACCTGTCTCCATCATCTCCGACACAGTTTTTGTTGTAATTCATCATCCTCTACTGGCCACTAACGTCGGCCACCACAGCTTTCGCCGACAAGCCCTGGATATGGAGTGCCTCTCCAAGCGAAGGCCAACCCTGCCAGTGCCGGAGGCTAGTTCTCATCCACGCAATCGTCACGCGCTCAACTTCTGACCGTTGCTACTAGGCGCGTGACGCCCACACATCGCCTTCTGCTCACCGGACCTTCATCGCACCGCTATTGCCAGTCTCGTCGGGCCTTCCTGTCTCCGTTTTGACCTTCAAAGTTTCGTTCAAACGTGGTTCAATGTCACCCCTTGTGAAAGTCACCCTAGGGCTTTCCTTTTTCCTACTGTTTTCACACCTTCTCGCTGGTTTCTTGTTTTCGTCAATAATGGCCACTAGAAATCCTATTTCACTCTCTAGAAGCCCCGCATTACTTCTGAGAAGCTAAATGGACAAAATTATCTACCGCGGGCTGCATCTGTTGAAATATGGTTCCTTGGCCAAGGTTATCAAGATCACCTTGAGCAAAATGGAAGTAATGTGCCTGCTGAAAAAGCTGAACAATGGAAACAGACCGATTTCCAACTATGTGCCTTGTTGTGCAATCCGTGGAACCAAGACTTCTGATGTCTCTTAGAGCTTTTAAAACATGCCACTCATTTTGGGCGAAAACTCAAAACATCTATGCCAACAACATCGAACGTCTCTACCTGCTGACAAACTTCCATCACTCCAAATGACAGACCATGATATAGTCTCCTTCATGATTGAAGCCCAATCAGTTATGGAAGAACAGAGGATGTTCTTTTAAGTCGAATCTTGGGATAAAATTAAGAAGAGATTGGACAAATATTATATGGTGATGATCCTCTGTTCTTTACATCCAGATTTTGGTCATATCAGAGATCAACTTCTAACTAGTCATGAGGTCCCTTCCATGGATACCTTGACCACACGCCTTCTTCGTGTCCCAATGCCTCAACCCTAGGAGGCTCATGCACTAGAGGAACCATCTGTCATGGTTATCACACGAGGAAGAGGAGAATGTGGCACTAAAGGAGGCGGACATGGAGGTCGAGGGCGTGAGGGTAGGTGCATTGATAGTCCTATGGATCTTAATCAAACGCTAATGATGATCATGGTGAGTTGTTCAAACATCCTAAGAGATATAGGAGATTGGTTGGGAAATATTTACCTCACAACCACAAGACCCAATCTTTCCTTTGTAGCTGGGTTGTTAGTCAAATTATGTGGAATAGTCACATTGATCGTTGAAATGTTGTCATACACATTCTTAGATATGTCAAAAAGACTCTTAAACAAGGACTATTACATGAGGATAAGGAAAATAACAAAGTTTTTGGATATTGTGATGTTGATTGGGTAGGATGCCCGACATATAGGCACTTTACTACCAGATATCAAGTATTTAGGGGTGGAAATCTTATTTCTCAAGCAAGCAAGAAAACAAATGTTGTTGTTCAATCTAGTGCAGAAGTTGAATAGAGAAGTATGGCATTAATTACTTGTAAGCTTGAATGGATTAAACAACTATTCAAGAGTTAAAATTACGTGAAACACAACATTTGAAGTTGTATTGTGATAAAATTTTGTGTATGTATGAAAAACTATATGCACTATGGGCATTATTCGGTGTAAGGATTGTCCAAGATGCTATACCTATACCATTATGGCCTTTTTCAGGCTTGGCTACTCCACACTACTATCAGGGATTTACCTACTATGATACAGAGTATATAGTAAAACTGGAAAAGTAGTTTTACATTAGGTTTATAAATTTCAAAACAGTTAACGTATGTGATGAGAATAAGCTCGAGAGAAGAAGCATTATAAAAAAAGATGGTGGACAAGCATCAGTTTCTGGGCAGTCCCCCATCCAATAAATATTTGGAAAAACTGGTGGAGAAAGAACCAGGATATCCTTGTTTCATAAAAGGATCTTTTTCCCTCCCTTTGTAAATGTGGATTAGAAACAGTTAAAATGAATGTCTGAAGCATGAAGACAAGGGTTGTTACATACCGGCGATGATTCTGGTAAAAGTTGTCAAGCTGGTAGTAGACATGAATAGGTGACTTCATATGCTTGTGCACCTTTTCAAAAGAAAATTTTTTGAAGAAAGAAAAGATTGCCTCAATGAGACCTCCATTTATTATCAATCATGGGAACAGATTTAATAGAAAGATGTGAGTAAAATGAAATGGATAAACAGGTGCGAAGGAGATTTACATGTAGTGTTATGTTGCATGCTTTATTTGCAGAACTCTGAATGTATGCTACCTTGTCAGTAACATTATTTGGTATGCACGTGGATTCATACCTAAAAACAATTTCAACAACCTGACAGATACAACAAATTGAAAGTTAAACTCAGCATTATATAAAACTATGAGCATGATCACCACATTTAAAACACTCAACATCACCTTCCTCGAAGCAATTAGCGAAGCAACTCCAATAGGAACGAATACTATGCTGACAAGCAAGAATGCAGAAATAACCTGCATGAAAAACTAAAATTAAGTACCAGCAATATCACGACAACAGAAAAGGACTCAAATGCATTTAGGGTACACATATAGTCACGAGCTGTGAATTACAAAAAAGTAGTAGTTAGTGTTACCGCTCGTGGCGTGAGAATTGGCTTACACGCTGGAAGTTCTTGCTGGGTAAACTTTGAATCTGAAAAGCATTATATTTTCAAAAAGATATAATCAGTTCAATTTTCTGTTGCTACCCAAAAGAACAAAAAGAAACAAAAACAATGTTCTCAAATCATCACACACTATCCAACTGCGTGAAACTCTTCCATTAAGTCAACAAACACCGATGCACATCAGAAGCCTCTTGTAACACAAACACCGACACCCGAAAATCAAATCAAATAAAAAAAAGGACATTAGCTTCCACAAAGTATCATATCTTCATGAAATAGAACTCCATCAAAGGGTATATCAATCTAGGAACTCTCAGGCACTAAATACTAACACGGGAACTATCACAAGCGATACACCTTACCCAAGCACCTAAATAAAACCCAAAACCCCTTTTCCTCCTAACACATACTCAATTTAACTCAAACAAAAACAAATACGAAATTTGCATCACAAGCCAAAAAAAGAGAAAAGGGCCACTGAAAATGGAGCTAAAAAGGCGAAAAACGACGAGAGATCGGAGAGATCAGAGTGCATTACACTTGGGTCGCTTGGTGTTTCTTCTTGCAGCTGTGGGGTCGGTGGATCCAGCACCGGCTGCACTCGAAGAAGCCATTTTCCGAATCAGAATCGATCAGAGACCTTTCGATTCCAATAAAACCCTCGAGATTCGTAGTGAAAATGGGAAATTGGTAATTAGGGAAGTTACAAGCGTGTTCGGTTGCTTTCCCTTTCGCTCTCTAACTTTGCTGTGAATTGAAGAAGAAAAGACAGACCACAACAAGAACGCAAAGGTGCCCACAACAGAGACAGTCAAAATAACTACAATGCAATTACGCACGCTTTTTTGCTTATCCGAAAAGCATAGGCACGCTTTTTGTTTTGGTGCATTTGGCTAAAACTTCAGAATGTGAATAACTTTTTAAATCATTTGAGAAATTTTATTTAGGTTTTTTATTTACACTGAACTTTTTCATTACAAGTTTTTTGATTTTGCCATAAATTTTATAATTGAGTTTGTGGAATTAATTTATAGAGGCTCGAAACTTGTTGGAGATCCAGTGAAATAATAATAGACAGGAGGAGTTTAACAGTTAAAGAATTTCTTGAGTAAAAGTTAATGTTTTCTATAGTTTTGAATAAACATTATTTTTTTTAAAAACGACAAATTAACTTTAACCCATCCATGTCGTAGACTTTCTCAAATATTCACTTAATTTTTTTTTGTTAAATATTTATTTTCCTAAATCATCTGTATTTTATTTTGGTTAAATTTGCTTCATTGATTGACAAATGAAAGACTCATCGAGACTTCATTTCAAACGGGTTCTTAGTTTCAAAATGGAGTCAAAATTACCGTGTTCAGGTTAGGTGTTTAATGGGAAAATTCAACAATAGCTATAAAAATCGTTTGTCCTGTATTTCAATTTACATTTTTTTTATAGGCTCTAATCATTTTGTTATTTTATAATATAATACTTTTTATTGTAAAAGATTATTTGAATTCTCATTATTTAATTTTACTTCATAAAACATATGGTGTTTTATCTATTCAATTAGATTTCACATAACCTTTTATCTTTAAAATTTTTCATTATGTTTTCCTATTTAATGTTTGGGAAAAGTGTTATTTTGACTTCTATGTTGATTAATTTTGTAACTCCTTTACATAATTATATAACATTTAAAAATACGAATTTAATATATATATATATATAATATATGCATATAAATACAAATATTTAAAAAATTACAAATAAATTTCAATATCCTGCATAAGAGATGTTGGTGTAGATGTCTTTTGTATTGTTCATGTACATAGAAAAACAATCGTATATCACAACACACATAAAGAGTAAACTATTGAAAATAAGTTTTTAATTTAAGAAAAACAATATATATATATAAGGCAATATTATGATTAACCACGAAAAACAATTAAATTTCATTAATACACAAATATACAAAAATTATAATTTCATTAATATACCAAAACACAAAAATTATAAAGACTACATATGGATTTATACATCAAATATACATAAAAAATTATTCAATAACCATAATATTGACCAATATCTTCCAAAAGACTAGTATAAATTATATTTCAATATAAACCTATATTTAATTTAAATTAGTACCTAGATATATAAGTGAATCTAAAAATAATGGATAAAAGTAAGTTTATTAGAATCTAGGTTCATGCATCTACACATGTCATGGTGCGTAAGAACTCCCCTTTAGTTCCTGAGCACCTAATGTTAATATTTATGTGACCTAGATTATCAACAACGTAAGGGAATTTTGGTTACAATAAAGGTGTTAGTCCTTAACACACAAATCAAATCATAGTTTTAATATCATATCATATATGTAATTACAAATTCATACAATTCTTACCGGTAGTCTAAAACAACCATTTTCATATAACATACATGACTTAACAAAATCATAAATCAATTAAATATACAAATTAATATTCACTTTACATTTACAATAAACATCCACATACAATCTATTAAAGATAGAATAAGAAAATAAAGAAAGAAAAATTAAATTCGTTTGAGCTAAAATGTAACCAAATATAGGGTTGAGTTGCAATGTTATTTTCAATTGAGCAATAATATCATAAAATCAACCTCGTGGAAAACAAATCATTTTTCAAATGTTTTATTCGAAGTCATTTCAACAAATACTTTTCAATAGTTCAAAATGATCAATATAATTTATAATTTGTTCACTTATCATCTTTCACGCATCCCAATTCAACCTTGTGTTGGTACAAGCAAACTTGAAGCAAAGAATTGATAAAGTCATATGCATGAAGATTATAGGTGTTTGATGAAGATCAATGAAGATCCACTTGAAAATTAAGTTTTAGTGTATTAAATCTGAAAATAACATGTTAAATGTAATATTTTGTTATTATATCATGTTGTTAGACTATATGACATAGGTTAGATGTCTTGTGTGCCTTAGTGTGTCTCTTTTAATCTGTTAAAATGGGTTTTAACAGGTTAAAAGGCTTGCAGTATACAATTTCTGGTATGAATGCATTCAGTCAGTTGAATTATTTTTCAATCAACTGATTTCACTTAAGTCAAGTAAAATTAGCTGATTGTACGGAAAATTCAATCGACTATTTTTACTTAAACCAGACTATATATGTTGTGTTTTCGATAGCAGAGGTGCGAATATGAGTTTTTAAGCACGAAACTTTGTCATTCTTCTCTAGAAAACCCTCTCTCTCTGCAATACACAGCTGCAACTCGTGGTTTGAAGATCTTGGTTGATCTTGGAGGCATTTTGGTCGGTGAGTAGCTTGAAGAACACATGTATGGTTGGCTAGGCACAGGCACCATCATATTTGGATGTTCTTGTACCTCTGGTTGGTTTGTCTGATGTGATTCAAGTCTGTAAGTGTGATTCTTACAGGGTGTGTGTCTAGATTTTTGTGTGAGTCAAAAATCTTATGAGTTTCTTTGTTCAAAAGTGTAATCTTGGTGTGTGATTTGTAAAACTTTTGAATATAGTGAAAACCAAGCTCAGGTTGTCCTGATAAACTGGATGTAGCTCTGTGATTGAGTGAACCAATATAAAAACAATTGTGCAATTCTCTATCCCTCATCTCACTCACTTTGAATCTCTTTAAAAACTCAAGAAAACCAAGCAACTCGTTCTTTGGTGTGATTTAATGCGTTCTTGTGTAATCTAAGGTTGTATACTTGTTATAAATATTGATTGGAACAAGTCTTGTATGTAAAAGATTGTTGTTTGAGTTAAATCTGCGAATTTTGCATTCTGCATAAATCTCCAGTATTTTAGCCGACTGATTTGTCTTTTTAATCGATTGTTTCATAGTTTAAGAACAAATTAGTCTGTTGTTTTATGTTTTAATCGATTGAAAGTGTATTGGTCTGCTGCATTTACATCCTAACTTTTCAGTCTATTTGATTCAATTGAAAAGAGATTTAAGCTTTCGAAAAAGTTTTATAAAGTCAATTCAACCCCCCTTCTTAGCTTAAATCACGATTTCAAAACTAACACCTTGGTCATTCAATTCAATATGTGTGTGTATATTCATCCACATCAAACTCATTAATTATTATATGAAAAAATATAGAAATTAACTTTATTCTAATAATTATATACCTAAACGGGCATAATCCAACCACTAAATAAGTTTTTCATTGAGAGCATTCAATTCAAGCATTCTAAAACCAATCATGTATTAATTAAAACTTAAGTAACATTTAATTCCAAGCATTCAAATAGTTGTAAAACAAGACATTATCCCTGCATAAAAACCAGAATCTTGTGATTAAGTCACCTTTGCATCTATATCATATATCCTAAGATTTTATCAAAAACATAAATAGCTTCCTTTATCTATAATTTCTTATTCCAAAGAAATTTCTAACTCAAGCACGAAGTTACTCCAAATTTAGGGACCTAGAGTAAAGTATATGAACATCACCAAATTTCAATATGTGATTAACCAAGTTGAGAGGATCATTTTTCTTAACTAACCACACCAATACTGGTGACAAAATCATAAGGAAAGGAAGATAATAAATAATCTTAATAGTAAACAAGAACTTTCACTGATTGAAAATATGATTGGATAGGAATGATCCTTGGTTTCTCAACTATTGTGAGATGCAATCAAATTCTACAAGAGATGAAAAATGGAGTCAAAAATACTTCAAGAGAATTTGGGGGGAGGGGAAGAGAAAAATCAAGAAAGAAGGGGGAAAGAGAAAGAAGAAAATGTAAAGGGAGGGAAAGAAGAAAAAGAAAAAGATTAAAAGGAAAGGATGGTCTTGATGTAAATAAAGATGAAGAATAGCTTGTTGAAGGAAGAGAAGAGGAGCTTCAAGGAATACAAGCAAGAAGGATGACAAAGAAGAATAAATAAGAAATAAAAGAAAGATTCCAAGGAACACTAACAAGTGGAATATTCAAGAGTTTGGAGTATGAGATTAGAGGAATTGTACATGAGTACATTCCTAGTGTTTAGAGGAACTTAACAAAGGATGAAAACTTTATGGATGACACTTGAGAGAAGCTTTGACGAAATCAAGGTAGTTTGTCGTGTATTTTTAAGTTGTTAAACTACCCGCATGCACTTTCACAAGCACAATGGTAGTTTGACCTTTCTAGGTGACCCTTCTAACTTCCAATAGTTTGTTGTGCCCTTTAAGACTCCTCGTAGGTGTCACATGTGATGTATTTGTCCATATCATCAATATTTTCTACTTGTAATCATTACTTTTCCTTAATTTCTAGGAACTAACCATGTGCATTCTCTAATTTCAAGGTGTTAAGAGTATTAATCATGATTTGTGGAGTTAACGCATGATTAGAAAATTTACTTCATTTTCTTAACCATTTTTATACTCCTAGGTTGATGTCCTTTATTATAGATAGGAGTTTGTTCCATTTGTTAAACACAATTTGAGTTTTGAATGATGGTATCAAATCTATTAAAGCTTACATAAAAGGATGAAAATAGTTGTAACATATAACAATAATTTGAAAATAAATATATAATATTGAATGTATTATAAACAAATTTTAAGGTATTCATAAGGGAAATGAGTGAACCCATATAATAAGGTAAGATGAACTTAATTTTTCAATCTATTATTTTTAGTTATATTTAGTGTTTCATTTAATCTTTTAAATGGTTCTTTTAACCTTTTCTAATTTAAAAGAAAATAAAAAATAGTCACTTTTATCAATAAAAGTTGGTTTTTTACTACCAAAAATAGTACAAAAGAAAATCAAAGTACAATACATTAAAATGATGGGCAGGAAAAAGAAAGGAAGAATGGAGTAAATTAATAGAAAGAAGTAATACATAAGTTAAATTGGTACGTTGGAACCTATATTTAAGGCAAATATTCAATTGTGTCCCAATATTTTCTTTTTTTTACTTAATTTATTCTCAATTTTGTTTAAAATTGTGCAATGTTGGTCCTTCCATTAAATTGGAATTTTTTATCATAAGAAGTCATGAAGTTTTGATTTGATGAATCCATGTGAGGAATTTAAAGACTTGATTGAGAACAATAAGAGAAGAATTGTAAATGAGTAAATTGTAATTAGGTTCATACAAATGTAATAGGGTTTGTTAACTTGTTAAAATGAGTTTCTAGCATGTTAATTGTTTTCTTACAGGATATGTAATGAACATACCAATCGGTTGAATTAACTTATAATCAATTGATTTCACTAATTATGTGAAATCAAAATCAATTGATTGGTAGTTAACATTAATCGATTAAATTTGTCTGTCATCATATCCTTTAAATCATAATTGTGGCTTAATGAAAAGTACAAACATTTAAAAAACTCTTTGAGTAATTATGAAAAGTACATTTCATGTGATTAGTTCTACATTCTTGTGTTCTTTGGACAAGTTCCCATATCTTGAGAAAGCTAGGGGAGCTTTTCAAGTTTGATCGTTTCTTGTTCTGTAGTGTGTTTTATAACACCCTATCACCAATGGCAGATGTTAAAAGGGACTAGGGGGACCATGCCGCCCCCCCCCCCCCCCCCCCCCCCCCCCCCCCCCCAAAATTAATTTTTTTAAATTAATAAATTTATATATTTAAAATTTTTAAAATTTTTTTAAATTTTTTTAAAAGTTTTAATATATTTTAAAAGTTTTAAATTATAATGTAGTTTATACATTAGATATTGGTAAAAATTAAATTAGATATCTTTTAATTCGTTTTGTAGCACAACATTTAATACTAATAAACAAGAATACAAATACTTTTTAAGATATTTTTTATTTTCATTTTCATTGTGTTTTGAATTTATCACATATTGTACTCACCTATCCTCCACTTTCACATGTTTCTTTTTTGTTTACGAAGAAATAAGTAAGTTAGGCACAAACTCATTATTTTTACTCTCATATTTCATCTATTTTCTTCTATTCTTAAAAAAGAAATAACTCTCTTTTGTCTCTCTTTATAGTGAAATATTAGTTTAATAGTTACCATTATCTTTTTAATCTCATGAGTCTAAGCATGTGTATATTTGCTTTTTTTATGAATATAAAAGAAAAAAATAATGTGTTGTGTTCTTTTATAACCGATTTTTAATTGTTACTCAATTATCATAAAGTTTTCTTTTAGTAATTGCGTTTTTGAATATTTGATTTTATTATGATAAATTATTTTTTAATCTTAAACTTGAAAAAATAGATATATTGATGAAAAATAAAATGATAGAGGAGTCTTGTATTTATTGTTTGGAACGTGATATGAGAAAATATCTTCAAATATAGGAATATTTAATATATGATATTATATGATTTCTTTTGTAGATACAATTTTTTTAGTTATAGTTATACTAAATTATGTGTTAATTTTTATTGTATTAATGACAATAATTAAACATATAAATTTTGTGTATATCATTTGGCTCCCCCAACATTATTTGCCAAGATCCGCCACTGCCCGTCAGGATGCTACTAAATTACGTAGGAAATTTTCAATCTAAGAATAAACATTGTTTATTTCATCAAAAAATAAACTTTCCAATTTCAAGAATATCCAACGTCCAACTCATTTGACTTATACATTTCTAAAATAAAATTGTTCCAAAAATATTAGAAATAAAAACATCATTCCCAATGCAATCCCCAAGCTCCTCATTGTTATGCATCCAAATCAACACTATTTGCAACGTCACTTTACTCCCGTATAACACAAGTTATACGATCATTGCACATGCAAACTTTAACTACAAACATGCAAGGGTAAGCCATCAAGATAAAACAACGCATAGCAATAAAAAGTCAACATACAACTTACCTAGCATCAGTGGCGGATGTTTTAAGGAGCAGGGAGGGCCATGGCCCCCCCTCCCAAATTTTTTTAATTTTTTTATATTATATGTAATTTAGAAAATTTTAATATTTTAAAAAAAATTTAAATTATATGTAGTTTATATTAAAAAAATATGATTTTTAAGTTAGGTATTTTTTTAATTTTTTATAAAGTATAACATTTAATAATAATAAATGATAAAACATAAAATCAAATATAATAAAAATTAAAAATATTTATTAAGATACTTCTTTTTTTATTATCTTTTTGAGTTTTTTTACATATTAGATTTATCTCTTATTCTCACATGTTTTTTTTTTTCGCTTTTAAAAAAGAAGTTGGATACAAACTTATTATTTTTTTCTTTTAATTTCATTTTTTCTCTTTTACTATTGAAGAAAAAAAAGAAATTCTCATGTCTTATTTCATCCTGAAATATTTGTTTAATAGTTAGCATTATCTTTTATCTCATGAGTCTTATATTTATTTTTTATGAATATAGAAGTAAAAGTAATGTATGATGTGTTTTTTCATAACCGATTTTGACTTATGACTTTATTATCATAGATTTTTTTAAGAATTCTCATTTTTTATTAGATTGTAATAAATTATTTTTTGATTTTAATCATTTTTAAGAACTCTCAATCTTTTATTAGGTTGTGATAAATATTAATAAAGAATAAGATAATAGATTCATTATTTTAAAGTGATAAAAGGAAAGCTACATGTGAAGATGAAAACAAGACTAATTCAATTTTTTACATATTCTGAAACATAATACTAATAATCATATTATTCAATTAGAAGATCCTTTTCTTAAAGTTCAACGAGTTACATGAGAAATTTCCTATTAATTATTTAGAAAGGTTTTCATATTTATATTAAAAGAAATAGCTAAAATTTTTAGTTTTTATTTAATTATTGATGAGTTTAAAAATCTGAAAAAATAATACTTTAGATATGTGTGATTTGTTTTGTAGTTACAGTTATATTAAATTATGTATTAATTTTTATTGTATAGTGATAATAATTAAAAATATAAACTGAGTACATTTTTTGGCTCCCCTAATATTATTGGGCAAGATCTGCCACTGCCTAGCATGATTACATAATATATTCATAACTTTCACCAAAATAACAACTCATCAAATGTTCCAAAACCACAACATGTAATAATCAACATATTACCACCAAGTAATGTCAAACGATATGAAATTCTCATAACCAATCACTCTACCTTTTTTGCGCAACAGTCCCATTTGTTGTACCAGTGCCATTAACTCCATTATCTAAAGTGGTCACAAACTTTTGATGGTTTCCTGCGCCAGGTTCATTCCCATAATCTTTTCAGTCATTATTTATTGGGATTAGTTCCTTATCCTTCAAAGTAGAATCCTCATGATCATTTATTACAATCTTAGTATCCAATGTTCCATTCAATGTGTCACTTTTCGATTCAAAACTATAGAAGGAAACCAAAACTACAGGAATTACTATTGAAAAAAAATAGAAAATGTATTTTGATCCTAGAAAAACCTTAAGCATGAACATAATATAGTTAGACTATACGCTTTTCCTTCAGTTCCTTCAAGATGCAAATGGTCCCACTCAGAATTTCCATTACTCTCTATCTTAACTATCAGGCTAAGATCCTTGTTCAACTTTTTATAGGGGCCTCCATTGGTCTTCTTATCAAATTGAATTCTTTACCTTTTTCTTACCTAGATATGATGGCTTTTATGTGGTACTAATGCATATATCATGAGTTATGAAAAAGACTTTACAAAACATATTAGGTTGGTAAATTAAGCAAGCACTTGTGCAAGTGAACATGAACTAAGTTGAGGGAATAGGGTGAAAATTAACTTTGTATCTTGGCACGATACATGGTATGACAATGTCAATTTTTCAACCCCTTTCCCACTTCTAATCATTTCTCTCTACAACCAACCATGTCTTATGGTAAAGGATGCTAGGTATTGTGTAAAAAATTAAAATAGATAAATACACAACCTACCTAATTTGTTTGGATGATATGATGGAAAGGATGCGCATGTTAGCCAGATGTCTCTCTAAGGTTCAAAAAGACACCCTTTTAAAGATCATATCACTTTCGGCTAAAATATGAAAGACATTCTTATTCACTCAGGAACACTTATAAATTTCATCTACATATGTATAGCTTAGAAAAAAAATGCAAATGATAAGATAGTAGACAAAAAACGCCAATGAGAATTAAGACAATTGATCACCCTTATTACCTTTCTGGATCCTATATGAATTATCAAAACACGTCCATTTTGGTGAAAATGAAGTCAAAGCTATTGCTTTACAAGGCTTTTGGTGGCTATAGTTGTGTATAATATCATGTAAATCTTGTTTTCTGATGAATAGCTTCATAGTATAATTTTCATCAAGTAAATCATTAAATATTATTGTTTTTTAAATTACTTTACATTAAATAATGAACTCTAGACTAATAGTTTGATTGTCTTTCAATTGTTTATGACATAAATGAAGTTGTGCATGATATCTTTAGGCATGAGGGAATTGTTGACGAGTATATTAAAGATTGACAGGTTTATTTTATTGAACTTTTGTTCTTTTAGTTCATTGTTTAATTATTATCCCTAATACAATAACACCAAAGGTAAATAACAGGTTGGTTGAGTACTCCTCAATTAAAATTGTAAGACTCTGGAAGATAAAGAAGACAAGGAATAATACTAACTTAAATTATTATTATAATTTTTTTTTGGCTTGGCGTGATATTTATAATTTTTCTTTTAAATACGACACACTTATTATTATTATTTTTGTTATTATTATTATTATTATTATTATTATTATTATCATTCTTCTTCTTCTTATTATTATTATTATTTTATTTTACTATTATTATTATTTATTATTATTATTATTATTATATTATTATTATTACTATTATTATTATTATTATTACTATAATTGTTATTCTTCTTCTTCTTCTTATTATTTTTATTTTATTTTACCAATATTATTATTATGATTTTTATTATGCTTTTATTTTATTTTATTATTATTATGATTTATTATTATTATTATTATTATTATTATTATTTTATTATTATTATTATTATTATTTTTGTTATTATTATTATTTTTTATTATTATTTTTTATTATTATTATTTTTAATATCATTATTATTATTACTTATTATTATATTATTATTATTATTTTATTATTACTATTACTATTATTAATATTATATTTTTTTACTATTATTTTTATTATTTTTGTTTTATTAATACTATTATTTTTATTATTTTTATTTTTATTTTTATTACTATTATTTATTATTATTATTATTATTATTATTATTATGATTTTTATTTTATTTTATTATTATTACTATTTTGTTTTATTTTACTATTCTTTTATTATTATTGTTGTTAGTATCATTTTTATTTTATTTATGATTTTATTATTATTGCTTTATTTTATCATTATTAATATTTTATTATTATTGTTTTATCTTATTAGTATTATTGCTTTATTATTATTGTTTTATTTTATTTTATTTTATTGTTATTTTCATTATTTTTATTGTTTCATTTATTATTATTATTGTTGTTATTATTATTATTATTATTACTATTTTATTGTTCGTACGATATTTTGGGGCAATGATTATATGTTCTTCCTGGTTTTTTATATTGATTGGTTGTTCATGATTGTGTCTTGGGTATAACACTTTGTTTTGATGGTTTTACGTTAATTTATTGTGATTCTCCAGGATGTATGAAAGCAAGGATATGGTGTTCATGTGTTGAGATACACGTATCAGAGAGACATTGATGTGTTTGGTGGATATTGATCAAGAATGTGGATATTTATGTGGTTGTGTTTTATGTATGATCATGTCATATACTTGAGTTCAACTTAATGATATGAAAGTGTATTGACTTGCCATTTATGCATGTTTTGTGTGAATTGAGTTTCTTATGTAAATAGGTTCATTGAAACCTATTCTAGAGTGCCAAAAACTAGTAAATTACCAATTATTGGTGTGGCACCTAGCATAACGGTGTAAACCGCCAGGCGATATAGGCCACAAAAAGAAGTTTTTGTCAAGCAATTACACGAGTTTTAGACCTGGAGCAGATTCTAGTGGGCTGGTACTTGGTGGCGCGACAAGTTTGGCCAGGTGGCCTACGTCATTTTCACCAAGCGACATTGAGGTCGCGTTAGGTGACGCTGAGGTCGCGCTAGGCGACGCTAAGGTCGCGCTAGGCGACGCTGAGGTCGCGCCAGGTAACACAAAGCATGTTGGTGGATTCGTTTAGGGATTGCTACAAGACTTTGGATTATGGTCTTTGAGGAGATGACTTACGGGGAGCCTAGTTATGAGTGTAGCTTGTATTGAGGTAACACGTGACCGCTCGAGGTTGTAGCCTGGTGGTTGTGGAAGTCTAGTGTGAGTGTGCAAGATCGTGACTCGTACCGATGGGTCCCGAAAGATTGTCCTCTTCGGTGTTAGCCGGCGTGTTTGGTATTCTTGGGATGAATACGAACTATGGTTCGTATTGGGGAACTCCACTTGGTGTTGCGGATTGTAGTCCGTAACAAGATCATTCCCACATGTGGACTACGGGTGGTGGCCTATAGTCGGAGGGGCGAGTAGACACTCGTGGCAACAAGTATCAACTAAAGGAATCATCAGAGGGTGTAGAATTTGGATGCTCACAGTAACGACAGTGGGGGACCTAGTGACCAAAGATGGTAGTTATAGAGAGGGTCATCAGTTTAAGTTAGTAAATCGGGGTTTTTGGGGTTGCTATCTTTTATATTGTCGTTGTTTCTTTTATTTTGAGCTCACTCTATATGTTTATGTTTCACGATGATCGTGTAACTTGTTACACGAGAACAAATGATGTTTCAGGTGGAGTTGGTGACTCTTAGGGTCGAAAAGGGGCGAGCATGGGGACTCTTTTATGTATTTCACTATTTTGTAAATTGTGTTTATAGACCGATGTTGGATTTTGTAAACATTGAGTTAATTTATGGATTTTGGATTTTAACGCTTTTCATAAAGTTTGAAATTTTCCCACTTTTTAGGAAAGAATTGTTGTTATTAAATGAAATTTATTTTAGCATCATTTTATTTTTAGTTAAATTACTAATATTCGACTGAGATGTTACAAAAATCAGTAAGGTTTTTATGCTTTTAAAAATGTGATTATTATTATTATATTTTGTATGCCAGGAACTAAAATGGTTCTTGGTGAATGAAGTTGGGATAATAGAAAAATAGAAGTACATTGCTTTTTTATCCATTTAATAGAGGAACTTGTTTTGTCTTCAAATTTAATAAAGGTTGTTATATTGTTTTTTAGGAGATAAGACACTTGTGCTTTTATCTCATGGAGTTGAAGAAGGCTTTAGCAGAATAAATGCGTAAAAGTGTTCTTGCTAACTAGTCAGCCTTCATACGGTTATCACACACCCAAAAATGTGTTAATTAGTTACATATATTTTGGGTTATACTTTCAAATTCTTATGCATCATAGTTGAACTTGTGAAGGGATTTAAGCATTACTTTTCATGAATTTTTCATTATGGTGAGACATTTTTAAGTTCCTTCCTTTCAAAAGTTCCTTTGTTTACAAATTACATAGTTTATTAAAATGTTAAAATGGTTGTATGAAATTTTGCAACGGGTGTTTTTTCCAACATATTTCTGCCCATTTAAATTTTTGTACATGGATAAGAGTAAGTAAAAAGTTCATTTGACTTTCTATTCTTGTACTAAATAAATGCTTTTTTGTTTTGTCCCTAGAAAATGAGATGTGGAAGTTAATTGAGTGAAGAAAGAAGTGGAAAATGAAAACGAATTTTGTTGGATTGGTGAGTATAAAATTGTAGCATGATTCCATGTGGACAAAATATTTCATTCTTTGGTTAGTTTTGAAAGATAAAATTTCTAATATTTCTGCTGTGTTTTCTTTTTGGTATAAGTATTGTAACTTCAACTTTTAGGTAAGGGTCCAACCAA
Source organism: Vigna unguiculata (assembly GCF_037176805.1). Classification (NCBI taxonomy): domain Eukaryota; kingdom Viridiplantae; phylum Streptophyta; class Magnoliopsida; order Fabales; family Fabaceae; genus Vigna; species Vigna unguiculata. Next base: position 10,555,292 of record NC_140792.1, read on the forward strand.
TTCATTATACTATCGATGCCAATGAACAATTTTTTTTCGTGTTTAAAAAAGTCCATGAGATGGCCTTGGCCCATATGGCTTTGTGAGCTTTTCTAATGGGGGCTTTTTGGCCTTGTGGGCTTTTTTAGCGCCAGCCCACGTGGGTCAGGGTCAAGCCTTGTGGGCTGGGCCAAATTGACAGCTATAACTATGTGTAACGAATTTTATCTCCATAATGAATGGAAAAAAATCAATATGCCTAGTATGCAATAATTTATGCAATATATCTATAAAAGTTGAGATTATAAGATATGTTAATGTGATCAAAGCACTATGAAGGTTGTACAAGTAACTATAGTGTTTATGAAATGGATAGAAAATGTTTGATTATGCTTAATTGATAAACATGTTTATATAATTGGACAATAAGAGTGATTTTGGTTATTGTAGGATATAATTGTTACTCTGTGTTTGATTGATTGAATTTTTCCTATATATAGTATTATGATTGGATTGAGTTGTGTTTGTTGATCTATGATTGTTTGAAAAATTAGTGTGATGATATTTATTGGATTAGTTATTTTTGAGTACAAATGCTAATCTAGGGTGTGTCAAAGTATATTGACAGAGATTTGTTATGTAAGACTATTCTGACTCTACTGGTGTTCAACTCATATAGAGGAAGATAACTAGGTGGTGATAGTCAAAGAAGGCTTCACTTGACAAACAATATGATATGAAAGAGGATCATACTTAAGGAGTTAGTGAAGTTAACCCTGACATGAATTGAGGAATCATATATGTTTATTCATGATATAGTTTTGAAAGAAGAAAGGTGTGGTAAGTATGAGAAGTGTAGAGTCTCACGAGGCTATTGAATAACTAGTCTTCTGAAAGCAGAGTCTAGATTCTTTGTGTTACTTTAAGTTGGTTTGTATAATGAACTAAATCATTTTGGTTGAGTTTGAATGAGATGATTGGATAAAGTTGTAAGACCCGATAAATTTAAATAATTAATTAAATAATTATTTAATAAAGGCGGGTAGTAGGAGCCTTTATTTAATGTGGATGCTATGACGTGGAAAAGTACTAGCTCAAGTGGTTGAAAGTACTTGATTGTGTGAAAGGACTTAGGTTTAAGTCCTATGTATGCCAATTGTATGTTATTTTAAATTATGCATTATTTTAATGATATGTTTGAATGTGGTTAGTGATAATGTAATCCTAAAATTTTAGGAATTATCACGAAACATGATTGGTTGAATTGGTTGTGCACTTGCTTTGTGATTGAATGGTTGTGGGTTGAGGAAAGGAATTATCATGAAACATGATTGATTGAATGATTGAATTACTCTCTTTTTGCCACATTTTCGTTTGGTATGGATATGAAAGGGTTTAGGAACCCTAGTAGCCAAGAGAGGCAGCTTGGGGGGCTGGAAATCATTTTGTTAATGACTATTGAATACCCATTAAGCTAAATTATAATTAAATTTCGTTTTAATGGGTTAAATGGGTAATTTAGAGAGCATTAACATTGAGAGAGATAGAGAGAAATTGGAGAGAGTGAGGCCTGGAATTTTCATGTGAACCATTGGGCAAAAGAGTTTTAGGGAATTTGAACTGGTGGAAGAGAAGAATTGGAGTGAAGCCATTGTTGGGGGTGCAAGCAGAGGTTAAGAGTGGTTTTGGGTAGAGACACACATCAAATTCGAATTTGGAGCAAGAAATCCAGGTAAGGGGAGGTGTCTTTCGTGTTTTTTTTTCATGCTCGAATAACTGTGTGTTGCCATGTATTATTGTATGATTTTTCCACTCCTTTCCGCGTTGTTTTCGTGGGTTTTTGGGTTTTTTCCCAGAAACCGCTTGGCGGCTCAACCCCTACCGCCAGGCGATGCATCCTATTCTTGACTGTGTTCTTGGTTTTGAGATGAACCGCCTAGCGGCGATGAATATCCACCAGGTGGTGCGACACTATTCATGGTTCTTTTGTTGTGTTATTTGGTGCAGGAGTCCTGACGACTTCTGAATATGTTTTTGTGACTAATATTGTATGTTGGACATTATAAAGCTTATATAATTGCGGTTTAATGGTACTAGGAGGGAGTCTCATAAGATTAATCATGGGCAGAAATTGGATCCTTGGAAGGAAAAACGAATGAATTAAATCGTCCTAACACAATGTTTATATGATACAGGGAATAATAATGTAGTGTGTCGTCTGATGAATTGTATGTAAATTGGTGTGATTGGTGTAATGTGATTGTTTGTCAAATCAAGGAAGTAGGATTCCCTAACAGGTGCAAAAACCAGGTTTGTGTCCAGGTACTGATGCACCGCTTGGGGGCACCCTACTTGCCGTCAGGTGACAACTGGTTCAGAGGCATAATTGTGTCATTACATGGTTAGGTGCGTGAAAAGTTATTAGAGTGAATTGGACTAGAGATCGTGTTTGGCGATGATCGTGTGATTCATTACACGGGAGCAGATGATGATACAGGTGATGTTGTGGATGCACAGACGACGGAGTGAGGGCTAGCTTGGGAACTAGAGGTAGGGATTTTATTATGTTTTTCATTGTTTTTGTCGGATTTTGGAACTTGTATTGACATTACTATTCAGCTTTATATAAATTATGGCGCACTAAACTATGTTTTAATTTTTCCCGCATTTGGGAATAATAATATTGCGACATTTGAATTTCATTTCTATAATTATTTATTTAATTAAGTAATATTCCTGAGGGATGTTACAAAAGACATGCAGGTTCAAGTTGATATTGGATTTTGAAGAATAAGAATTATGTAAATTTGTATGTTGGCCTTGGTATATAATATATATTGAGTGAGTGATTGAGAATCAAAATATGGAGAAATTATATAATTTAATTATAGAACTTCTTCTTTTATCTCAAATATTAGTTAATAATATTGTTATGTTATTATTTGATATATATTAGTTTGTTTTCATTCTAAATGCATTATCTTACCCTTGATTTTCTTCTTTGTGTTTGTTTAATTTCCTTTCTGCAATGATCATATATTGATACATGAGCAGTGGAAGGAATAGATGGTAGTATTAACACAAGAGCTAGAAATGATCAATGAAGGCTTAGAGTAGTGGTAGATTAAATAATGAAGTTTATTATCTTTTTGTGAAACTTTATTAACCATATCCTTATCCTTTGAAGTATTTTAATTCTTTTTGAGAATATATTTTGAAATACAGTATATATATATATATATATATATATATATATATATATATATATATATATATATATATATATATATATATATGTATATATATATATATGTACATTATATATATATATATGTATATATGTACATTATATATATATGTATATATGTATATATACATATACATATATATGTATATGTATATATACATATGTATGTATGTATATATACATATACATATATATGTATATGTATATATACATACATACATATGTATATATGTATATATATATATATATACATATATATATATATATAGATAGTATTAAGATTGGATGATATTAAATAACAATCTATGGTTTTGAGGAGAAATTTTGGGATGTTATATTTTGGTATCAGAGTAGTTTGAACCTTGGACGAACTATGGAAGGTGTGGTGTTATATTTTTGTTGAGTAGGTTGTGTGCTCATCTCAGTGATAGTTGTATTAAAGATTATAGTAGTTCAATATATGTGTAAAGTACATACAATTATGCATTTATAGATAGAAAAATATAAAGAGATGAACATAAGCTCATTACATAAAAAATATCCCAAGGTTATTTATAATAAGTATTGATGGTTATTTAAGTTTAACCAACCAAACCATAAATAACATTCTAATTCATTTATGATGACATACAAATGTAGCTTCTACGCCACATCAACCCTATGATAAAATTCAAATATACAGGTGGGAAATTTCAAAAATGAAAATTCAAATTCTAGATCTAGATCAATGGTTAATATTATATGCATATTCCCCATTCTTGAGTCATACTTCCCACACTCGTCATGCTTGGTCTCCCTTTATCTTGGATGAAAATGAGAAGGCATTACAAATGCCTTTGTCATACTTTCCTTGCCTCTTTGTAGCACTTGTTTTCTTTACCTCGTCTTTACAATCCTTTATATCTATTCATAGTCCAACTTTAGCTTTGTGTTACATATTCTTTGGAAAATGAATGGGCTTCCAATGGGCTTGAATAACTTTAAATTGTTCCTTGTTTCATAGTCTTCAAATTTTCATACCCCCTAGTATTATTAAGCTTAATAGGCTCAACACAAAAGTTACCATTTGCACTTATTTTATAAATAAATAAATAAATAAATAAATATATATATATATATATATATATTTATATATTCTCATGAAAAAATTACCATCAAAGTAAATTATATTCTACAAACAAGAATTTTATTTAGTTAAAGATAATAAAGCTCATTCCCATCCAATTTCCTTACATGCTAAGTTTCATAAAGAATCTAAAATAAGGGTGTGCCGTTGAGGACATGTTTATCATGCTTGACTTAATGTTTTCCTTACTATAATTTATGCATTTTTTATATCTTGAAGTGAAGAATCATCATCACCTTGGACCTTGATTGAATGTGTTTAATTGAGGCCCAACAACAAGTCCTAAACTACAATTACAATTTTAAAAGAAAATATGATCAAAGAAAACAAATTATGTGAATTATTAAATCCATAAAATAAGAAAAATATACCTTTTTAGTAATGATAATTAAAGTCATGCTTCTTGTAATCCTTTTAAAGTTTTCTTGATTCTTTTCTTCTTCATTATGCATGTACTCATCATCCTTACCCTTTGTCCCTCTTTAATGACATATTTTGTGCACACACTTAAAACTTTTAATATGATTTACTTTCAATTTTTAAACCTTTTTTTAGTAGAAATAAATTGGATTCAATGTACATAATTGCTTTAATTTTGCATATTTTGGTAATCTAATCTTTTCTTACTATTTTTTCCACAACTTTTTATAGATATTATTTTTGGTTGATTCAAGTTGCATTGGATTCGAAATTCCAAGAACTTTGAAATTGACATATGGTTTGCTAGATTTGGAGTCTTACTTTATTTTTTATGATTTTTTAAGTTGAGAAAAAATTTCTTAATTTTTATAGATAAAACCATACAAATTTGATTTCCCTTGTATTAGTTTGAACTTTTGTAGTTGGACTTACAAACTTAATTAAGCCCGTGTCTATAACTATATGGAGACCATATAAATAGCCTAAATGTGTTGTAATAACAAAGGCAAAAATCATTTGTTTAGTTTTTCAGTGTCATGAATTGTTTCTTTGTTTTCGTTTCTTAAATTTTGGAATTTCCTCCTCCCTTTCTTTTCTCCTTCATGTTCTTCGTTCTTCATCAATGGAGAACTAATTCTTGTTATTCAATTCATGGAATCAAGATCATATAATTCAAATTGATTTTTCACACTACCAGAAAAACTAATTTTAAGTGGGGTTCATTAACAGAGGTTATAAAACCTCCAACAATTTATGCACGTAACAAAGGTTTTTTAAACCTATGCTAAGTATCAGGGGTTTTTTAATGAACCCCAAGAAAATTTCATTTCCTCCATATTTTTTTAAACCCTTTTTACATTTTTTTAACAGATCCTCTTTTATTATTGTTTTGTAAATAGAAAAACAAATCTTCCACTTTCTTCTTTTCTTCGCATACCCTAATATGTCTCTTCAAATCTTCCTCTTCATTTCCCTTCTCCCTTTCTCGATTTCCCTTTATTATCCTAATGGATTCTTCTTTGCTCTGTCAATTGTAGCTCCAAATCAATAATGTTTTTCCTTTGCTTTCTTTAGGTTTTCAAATTTGTTTTTCACTTTGTTTTTAATTTTCCGCTTTGTACGCTTTGATGTTTGATTTTGCGAAGAGATTCAGGTTCAAATGTTGTGTTTTCGTTTTCCAAATATGTGGTGTCCAAGATCGATTGTTTTGCCCGTTTAGTGGTTGTGGCCTCTGCGTTGCAAGTTTGGTTGTTCACAGTTGTTTCATAGTGTTCGTGTGTTTGCAGTTGTTGCGACTACTCCATTTTGAAATTTACGTTACTATATGTACGTTTGTGGTGTTTTTTTTCACTAATAGAATACATTTTGTTCTCCTACTTGTGACCTGATAGAGTTTACATTCTCTACTTCAGCTCTTATCTAGGGTAAAAAAATTTCGTTTGCCTTCTCTTAACCTCATTAAACAAGCTTTTGTTTGCTTTCAATTTCTCATTCTCTCAATCGCTCAATCGTTGCATCTATTTCTCTTTTTGAATCTTTATCGGTCAATCGCTTGTAATGGCTTCAATTATTTTTTTTCACTTTCATGTTAATTTCTCATTTTCCTCTTTCATCCAAATCTCTTTTGCGCTATACGGTTGCTGGTTTAGTGGCTCTGATTTGTGCGTTGCAGGTTCGTGTGTTTGTAGTTCATGTTGCTTCACAGCTGCTTCCCGTGCTCGCAGTTGAAGGATCGACAAAATGATGAGCTTGGATGCCTTGGTGATGTGAATAAGAAGTTGGAGGCTGAAATGAGGCACTTGCACCAAGAACTTAAACTGAGGGAAGAAGAGAAGCTAAGTCGTGAACTACTAAAGGGAACAAATGAGATTAAATAATGGGAAACTCAGGCTGCCACACTTTATACCAGACTGCAGATTTCTACGATTAATGAGACATTATTTGAAGGAAAGGTTTGTGAGCTAGTTGATGCATGTGAAGATCTTGAACGCAGAAAGAATTTCAAAGATATGGAAAGTGAAATTCTGAAAGAAAGAGGTTTTTCGCAAAGGCAGTGGAACCCTCTATGAAATGTTGCTTAAGGTGTAGGTGCGCTCTTACTATTCATGGTGGAATTCTCAGCCTAAATTTTTTCATCTAACGTTCTCTATTTTTAGTTTAATTGTTTTGGCATCTTTTACTGCATATAAGGCCAATCGTTTTTATTCACTTTTTATGATTTCTTCTCATAAATATGATGTTCTGCAATTTTTTTCCTATTGTTTTTATTCACATTAACATTATTTTCACTCGTAATGTGATATTACTGATCACATAACCTTGCAGGTAATAATCAATGAAAATGATCTCATTCCATTTGCATATGCCTTATCCCCTGTAAATGAAAGCCTTTGTTTATCTTGTTTATCCAAGATATCATGATAGTTCTACATATGATACATAGAAGTCCTTTGCCTTTTCTTTTCTATAGTATTTTATTATTTGGAATACTCAAGTAATGCCTAATTGCAAACACACCACTGTGAACGTCTGTCACATTAATTGAAAAGTCTTGACTTTTATAATCCTTATTTTACAATTTACATTTAAAGTGATTTTTAATTAATTAATAAAAGTGTGCTTAATATTGTATATACCCCATTATCTAATTAGAAACTATTTGAACGGTAAGTTAGTGAACTTGTTAAATAACTATTTTAAAAGTATTTTAAAAGTTATGCCAGATGATATGGCATTAACTATAACCTTTTGGTATTCAAAAGTTAAATTTGGAGTAGTATTTCAAAGATGATTTCTTAAATTGTACAGTAAAATGATTTTCCTAAAAATTGAACACAATGAAATAATATTTAATGTTACATTGGATATAATAATAATTTCCAAAGATCATATATGTTACATTGAAACATGATGTTATTCATGTTGATTATTGAAATTGTGGGTTTCTATAATTTTCTCTGTTTCATGTTAATTGAATGGGGTGTTGCTTGACTTGCTAGCTATGCATTAAATATTTTGATTCCAATTTCTTGTCTCAACTTTTTTATCAGAATGGTATTAAGTTTTTGTTGAAATATATATAATTTCCAATTGGACAAGAACAACTTGCTTCAATTTCGAGGGAGCATGACACTGCTGCTCTGCAACAATATGAAGGGGTATGTTTGCCAAGAATATTTTTTCTCCACTTGGTAGTATTGTTCAGTGTCATAAATTTTGAAGTGTTGCTTTTGGATCATTATCAGGTTGTAGGACTATCAGTTTTGTTGAAAACCAATTTAGAGAAGGGAATTCATGGTGATGATGCTGATTTACTAAAACGTAGGAATTCATTTGGTTCTGTTAGATGATATAATATTGTGTTTAATAGTTGGGCTCAGCCCATTATGTATTTCTGGGATTTGGCCCATTATCAATATAAATAAACTGTCCTTTGTGTAGGGTTTACACAAGGGAGATTAATCCCAAAACCCTATTTCATCTTATTTTACATGGTATCTAGAGCTTAGGTTAGTTTACTACAGCCACCGTCCCGCCGCCGCTCATTGCCGCCGCTTCTGTCGTCGTCACCGTCGCCTCTGCCGCCGCCGCCGCCGCCTCTGCCACCGCTGCCGCCGCCGTCGCCGCCGTCGCCGGAGCTGCAGTTTCGACCGACGACCAGACGGTTTTGTTCGTCTCGGCCAGGCGACTCCAACGCCGCAGAGATCGCCGCCATCGGAGCTCTCACGCGCCTCCACGCGCCGCCGCAAGCTCCGGCAGCCGCCACCTCTCCGCCGCGCGTGACGGCGCGTCGCCGGTCGTTTTCTGCGCCGATCAACTTCGCCTGAATCGCCTTCTTGAGCTCTTTCTGAATCTGTGGTTGTTGTTTCAATCGGAGCACCTTGAATTTTTAGGGTTTCTCCCTCTATGGCTTCTTCCGCTGCCAATTCGAGTGTGTCATCTTCAAGCACTCCGCTGTCTGAACCCTCTGTTTATACCAACTACGTCAATGTGCATTTATCCATTAACAAGTTGGATGACACAAATTACGCGACATGGGCATCCGATATCAAACTTTGGCTCAAGAGTCAAGGATATGAAGATCATCTCACCCAGAGTGTAACTACAGTTGCTGCAGATGAAGTTTCCCGCTGGACGAAAATTGATGCCCAATTATGCATCGTCATTAAGTCCACCATTAACTCTTCGCTGAAACAAATGTTTCGTTCATATGAAACATGTTCAGACGTTTGGGCACAGGCCAAGTTGTTATACACCAATGACACTCAACGTCTTTATGGTGTTTGTCAGGATCTTTTCAAAGTTGTTGCTCCGCAGAGTCCTGGACCCATGGCTGAATATTTGGGCAAAATTCATGCCCTTCTGCATGAGTTTAATGAGTTATTGCCTCCGGCCTCCACTCCAGCTGAAGAACTTGAGCAACGGTCAAAGTTCTTTATGTTATTGGCATTACATGGTCTTTCTGATGAATATTCCCATGTTCGCGACCAGATTTTGGGGTCTCCTGTTGTGCCCAACTTCACTGCTACTAGTTCTGCCCTTTTACGTGTGCCAAGAAAACAAATCATTGATACATCTACTTGTGCTGATGATTCCTTAGTCTTGGTCTCTCAGCGGGATGATCGCAATCGTTCTCGCAAGCCAGGAAAGGGACGACCCAAGTGTGACCATTGTGGCAAATTAGGCCACAAGATTGACAAATGTTATGCTCTACATGGACGTCCTCCTCGGTCTGCTGCAGTAGTTCACTCTGATCCTCCTCCCCGATCAGCGACTGTGGATCCTGCTTCATCTGATACCGCAGGGCACCCTGCCATTTTCAACGACTTTCTCAAATGGTATGAGGAACGTCAAAGTTCTAGTTCCACTACATCTGCCTCTGTTGCACGCACAGGTACATCATTCGTTGGCCTGACTCACTCTGATTCTCTTGGTCCTTGGGTTCTTGACTCAGGCGCCACAGACCATATTACTGGTAACAAATCTTTGTTTTCTTCTTTGTCTTGTCCGGATCATTTACCCTCAGTTACAATGGCTGATGGGTCTAGAGTCTCATCTCATGGTGTTGGTACTGTTAATATTTTTCCATCCATATCCATTGATCATGTTCTTTATGTTCCTGGGTCTCCATTCAATTTATTATCTGTCAGTCGACTAACTCGTTCTCTTGATTGTATTATTTCCTTTACCAAAGATTCTGTTTGTTTACAGGACCGGAGTTCGAGACACATGATTGGCACCGGATGTGAGTCTCATGGTCTGTATCATCTTCGTCCTCCTTCACATGTTGGCGCGGCTATGGAATCACCATCCCTTCTTCATGCACAATTTGGTCATCCCAGCCTTGCCAAACTGCAACAACTTGTCCCCAGCTTGTCCAAGTTATCTAGTTTGTCGTGTGAGTCTTGTCAATTAGGAAAGCATAGTCGTAGTTCGTTTCCTTGTAGTGTCTCACAACGAGCTTTGTCCCCTTTTGCATTAGTTCATTCGGACATTTGGGGACCTAGTCGTGTTAAGTCTACTTTAGGTTTTCAGTATTTTGTTACTTTTATTGATGATTATTCAAGATGTACTTGGTTATATTTAATGAAAAATCGTTTTGAGTTGTTCTCTATTTTTCAATCATTCTTTCATGAAATTAAAACACAGTTTGGGGTTTCTATTCGAAATTTGCGGAGTGATAATGGTCGTGAATATCTCTCTCAATCCTTCAAACATTTTATGCTTCTCAGGGCATTCTTCATCAAACATCATGCGCTTATACACCCCAACAAAATGGAGTGGCTGAGCGCAAGAATAGGCACCTTATTGAAACAACTCGCACTCTTTTAATTCATGGTGCAGTTCCTTCACATTTTTGGGGTGATGCGGTTCTTACTGCTTGTTATCTTATTAATCGCATGCCTTCTTCAGTCTTGCATAACCAAGTTCCTCATTCTATTTTATTTCCTCACGACCCTCTTCACCCTTTACCTCTTAAAGTCTTTGGGTCCACATGTTTTGTTCATGATTTTAGTCCTGGCTTGGATAAGTTGTCTCCGAGAGCCCACAAATGTGTCTTCTTAGGATTCCCCCGCTCACAAAAAGGGTATAAGTGTTTCTCTCCTTCCCTCAATCGTCATTTTATCTCCGCTGATGTCACCTTTGACGAGTCTTCTTTTTACTTCACACACCCCTCTTCTCGTTGTGAGCCACCATCTACTACTATAGATATCCCTATTGTGTGTGATCCTCCTAGTGTGCCCACTTCCAGTGCCACCTCGGATTCTCCTCAGCCACCTCCGAGTGTACCTATTGCGGATAGACCACCTCTTCAGGTTTATAGCAGAAGACATCGTTGCCGACCACCAACTCATGACTCACATCAAGTGCCGAGTTATTTGTCTCCTCCGGTTCCAACAACTGAGTCTGATCTTCCCATTGCCCTTCGTAAAGGTATGCGTTCTACCCGTAATCATTCTCCTCATTATGCTGCTTTGAGTTATCATAGAATCTCTCCATCTTTCTATACATGCCTTTCGTCTATTTCCTCTTTGTCAATTCCAAAATCTTTAGGTGATGCATTAGCCCACCCTGGTTGGCGTCAGGCCATGCTTGATGAATTGAGTGCTCTCAGGCATAGTGGAACATGGGATCTTGTTCAATTACCATCCGGGAAATCTGTTGTTGGTTGCAGGTGGGTCTATGCTATCAAAGTTGGCCCTGATGGCACTGTTGACCGTCTCAAAGCTCGCCTTGTTGCCAAAGGTTACACAGATCTTTGGTTTGGATTATGGTGATACTTTTTCTCCAGTGGCCAAGATGGCATCTGTTCGCTTATTCATTGCCATGGCTGCTCTTCGCCAATGGCCTCTTCACCAACTTGATGTCAAAAATGCATTCCTCAATGGCGATTTGAATGAAGAAATTTATATGGAGCAACCTCCGGGTTTTGTTGCTCAGGGGGAGTCTTCTGGATTGGTTTGTCGTCTTCACAAATCTTTATATGGCCTAAAGTAGTCTCCTCGGGCCTGGTTTGGAAAATTCAGTAGTGTTGTTCAACAATTTGGCATGTCTCGCAGTGAAGTGGATCATTCAGTTTTTTATCGTCACTCCAGTGCTGGATGTATCTACTTAATAGTGTATGTTGATGACATTGTTCTCACAGGAAGTGACAACCTTGGCATCTCCCTCTTAAAACAACATCTTTGTCGTCATTTTCAGACCAAAGATCTTGGAAAACTCAGGTATTTCTTGGGTATTGAAGTAGCACAATCCAATAGTGGTATTGTCATATCTCAGAGGAAATATGCATTGGATATTCTGGAGGAAACTGGATTAATGAATTCTAAAGCAGTAGAAACACCCATGGATCCTAATATTAAACTTCTACCTAAACAGGGGGAGCCTTTCTCAGATCCTGAACAGTACAGACGGTTAGTTGGAAAGTTGAATTATCTTACTGTTACTCGTCCTGATATTTCCTTTGCTGTTAGCGTGGTGAGTCAATTCCTTAATTCCCCATGTGAAGAACATTGGAATGCAGTTATTCGCATATTAAAGTATATCAAAAGCTCTCCTGGAAAAGGTTTACTATATGATTCCAACTCTGATACAAAAGTTGTATGTTATTCAGATGCTGACTGGGCAGGATCTCCTTCCGACAGAAGATCTACTTCCGGATATTGTGTCTCAATTGGTGGTAATTTGATCTCTTGGAAGAGCAAGAAACAAAGTGTTGTGGCAAGATCTAGTGCAGAAGCAGAATATAGAGCTATGGCTTTAGCCACATGTGAACTTGTTTGGCTTAAGCAATTGCTTCAAGAATTGCAATTTGGAGATGTCACTCAAATGACACTCATATGTGACAATCAGGCTGCTCTTCATATTAGCTCTAATCCTGTCTTTCATGAGAGGACCAAACACATTGAAATTGACTGTCACTTCATTCGAGAAAAAATCCTATCCGGGGACATCAAGACCGAGTTTGTCAATTCAAGTGATCAATTAGCAGATATTTTCATTAAGTCTCTTCGAGGACCTAGAATTGATTATCTTTGTAACAAGCTTGGTACATACGATTTGTATGCACCAGCTTGAGGGGGAGTGTTAGATGATATAATATTGTGTTTAATAGTTGGGCTCAGTCCATTATGTATTTCTGAGATTTGGCCCATTATCAATATAAATAAACTGTCCTTTGTGTAGGGTTTACACAAGGGAGATTAATCCCAAAACCCTATTTCATCTTATTTTACAGGTTCCAACAATTATCCTCGGAAAAAAGGAAGAGGTTTTCTGGTAATAACTTTTTCAGAGTAGTTAAAAACTTGATGATTTCAGGGTAGACAAGTTTCTTCTTTGTGATTGGGATACTATAGTGACCTTTCTTTTTTCAATGTTTTTTTTTTCACAGATGTTTATGTGGGATGCTTGTAAGGACCTGACCTTGGTTATTTTAATGGTAGCTGCAGCAGCTTCATTGGCACTTGGGATAAAATCTGAGGTGAGATTGGCTGGCGAAGTTATGATGTAATTGTTTGTACTTGGTTGAAAGTGTTAAAAGTGAGTCTCTCATATTACAAATACTATTCTCCAAATTTTGTATTGTTCTCTACTTTTTTCCATTTCTCTCCCACTGATTTAGACATTTTTATAAAATTATATATTAATCCTTAAACCTTACTCCTTATCTTTTTGGCATTCTTGGATTTCTCTATGGCTATCCAATGGTTTCCAGACTTAATGAATTTTTTACTATGTATATGCATTCTTTTGAATGTTATCTTGTACAATTAATTAATTTGTCTGGTCTTTTACCCTATTTTCTTTACGTTTGGCCCTTCTCTTTATAATCTTTGATGAAGAGAACATTTTTTTAGTATTCAGATTTTTTTTCCATTCATTTTGACAAAAAAATTGTTGCAGGGTATTAAGGAAAGATGGTATGATGGGGGAAGCATTGCTTTTGCAGTTATTCTTGTTATTGTTGTTACAGGTATTATAGTAGCTTTGTAAGGGGTATATAATACACGGTGTTAATTTACTTGCTCTATGACTCTTGCAAGTTCCTCGTTGATAAGCTTTTGGTGTAGTCCAAGTTCATGACCCACTCTATCCATCGGGTCTTTTACTGTAGATGTTATTATAACTATAACTATAATAATGGTTTCTATTAGTTTCTTCTTCGAATGACCTGTTAACCTCTTTCTTTTCTTGCTGTTCTGCAATTATAAGTGACTATAAGCAGTCTCTTCAGTTTCGAGACCTAAATGAAGAGAAGAGAAATATATACACCTGGAGGTTTGCTTGTTTCTTCAGTTAAACTTGATTGTTGTATTACAATTTTTTTAACAATTTTATCTGTCAACCCTAATACCGTGGAAGCAACTCAGGTTCTAACCATCAATAGAAACAGAAGCCACTTTAAAGGTGAATCTATCTCTATATATGCGCACGTGTTTCTGCTCTTTTCTCTTTCTTCTTTTCTTATCTCCATTGGTTCTTGCAGAATATGTAGAATGTTTATAAACCTGAAATGAATGTTGATTATTAATGTGTGTAGGGTAAACAAAACGCCAAGTTTATTCCACTCTGGGGATGGTGTGCAAATGCTGTGATGGTAAAGCTGGAGAATGTACAACCACATGGGATGATGCTAGCTCCAATCTCAAGTGCCATCCGTGGAAATATTAGGAATTCAGATATACACTGATTAATAAATAAATAAACAAAATCAATATGCCTCATGAATGCACTATATGATCATCATAAACAGTAAAACCAGCAAAAGCTCTTGCAGTTCAGGTATATGATTATGTTAATTATATCAAAATTTAATTAATAATTGTTATCATTGATATTGTATTTATATGAAGTGATTGTATGACTTTCTTCAACAATTTTAAAGTCGTAGTTATGATTGAAATGTATCGTAGTTATGATATTTTCAGCATTAACTTATCCTCTATAATCATTACATAGTTTATTTAAATTTTAAATACCTTTTTCTATTAGTTTGTTTGTTAATTAAGTTAAATATAGTATTTTATTATTAAAAGTATAAAAAGTTGGTTCTCAAAATATGGTTTTGTTGTACCATAAATGAAGGAGGTATAAATTATGTTTTTAATGTCACTCAAAGTTGAGAAGCTTGTATAGTTTTTTCTATCAAAGAAAATTAGTTATATTTTTATATAATTAGATAGGTATGAAATTAGTTGTATCAAATTTGTCAACCATTTGTATAATTTTCTAGAATTACTCTTTATTTTTTGTCTAACTAGATAGTGTATCCACTTAATGAATGAAGTTTACTCTTTAAAAATATGCTCTTTATTTTCTAGAATTCTTGCCGACGTCTTGAATGAAGTTTACTCTTTAAAAATATGCTCTGATGATGCACGCTTGCTAAAAAACTATATGCTAGATCCTTATATCACTTGATTTAATTTGAAATGAAGAGTTTGAGGTATAGTTAGACCATGGTATCTTTGGGAACTGGACAAGAATCATACTTTATGATGGATTATGGTCTGAATGGGTTTGAACATATGGTTGCAGGGAAAAAGGTGAGCCAAGCTCCAAAGATCCAAAGGACAATTAGTCCTCTTGCTCTCCAAAGGAAGCGGGCAAGGATTGCTAATAAAAAAATGAGAATTGCCAAGGCAAAATCATAGGCAGCAGAGTACCCAAAACTCTTTGTCTCTATGTTGAAGGAGGAGAGGGAACGTCGCAGTGAGAGTTTAGCCAAGAAGAGGTTCAAGCTTTCCGGTGCTACCAAGGCAGCTATATAGGCTGACTTCTAGATATAGATATGAATGTTAATCATCATATGTAAGTTTTGGTAATGTTTTAATTGGATTCATTTACATGAAGGTTGCATCCCAATTGTTTTAAGGCATGCATGGTCTATATTTCTATGTTTCTTTCCATGATAATATTTGAAATTAAACTCTTAAATTGAGTTGGCAGTTAAATTATGATCTTGTTATTACAAAAACTTGTGAAGAAATATGGCTAATGTGGCCATAATTCAGTTGCACTACTGCCAAAGTGATTATAAAAATCTCAAGTTTGTGGCTAAAATTGCTTTCACATTCTATTTCTTGTTTAATATCATATCATGAATGCCTTCTGATTCAATATGGCTTTTTCAAAATCCTTCTCTATTGTGTTTGCACATAACCTAAGATCACCTATAAGATTCACACTGAACATGTTTCTTTGATTTAGAAAAGGAAAAGGTTATTTCTGATTCAGGAAGCAATCAGTGCCACTTTAGGAACATGAATGTCAAAATGTTAGAATTTTTGCTTTTTATACCATTTTTTAGTAATTATATGCATTACAGGGGTAACAAATAAAATAAAGAGAATTTGGGATATAAGTAAAAACATCAATAAATAATAAATTGCATTGCAGGGATAAAAGTACTGAAAAGGGACTTTTAATACCGTAATACAATAGAAGATTTAAAATTTTTGACAACTAGCAAATGTTTGTAAAATCCCCTCAAAGTACTAGGAGTTCTAAAACCGTCAGGAAATATTAGGGGTTCCAAAATTGCAGATAAATACCAGGGGTTTCAAATTGTCGAAAAATATCAGAGGTTACAAACCGTCAGTAAATACCAGGGGTTTCAAATCGCCAGTAAATATTAAGGGTTTCAAACCGCCGGTAAATACCAGGGATTTCAAATCGCCAGTAAATATCAGGGGTTTCAAATCGCTGGTAAATACCAGGGGTTTCAAACCGCCGGTAAGTACGATTTTACCAGGGGTTACTCAAAACCGCCGGTAATCTGTTAACGACGCTGGTTTTTTTAGGGAAAAACCAAACCGCGGGTAATTCCTTTATTGGAGGTTAAAACCCCCGAAAATGCCAAAATTAACCCCTGATAATTTTTTTTTTGTAGTGTCATCAATCATTTAACACTTAAAGTTTGTTATTTTTCTCTTAATTTCAAATTTGCAATTTATGATGTTAATTCATATTTTTTGTTTTAGAAATCAAAATAGAAGTAAACTGAATCTTGATTTAATAACTACATATGTGAAAAACAATTTAAAACTTGAGAAAGGATGTTTGAGTTATGTTTTAAATCCTTTTAAAATTTTAACAATGTATCATCTTATATCAAGCTTTTAGACAACCTATGTAAAATTTTTTCTAAAGATTAGCATGTAAATATCTCATTCTTTCGTTAATACAATAATGTGCAATGAGAAAAGAGTAAGTGAAGAAAGAAATCACTCTCTGATTTGTATATTAGTTTGTTTGATAGTGTATGCAATGTTTAGTTCTCAATCAAATGATTAAGTTTCACTCTACAAATTACTACTAGTAGTTAAAGTGGAGTATTAATTAGACCTTAGTCATTTCTGGTTAACCCATTGAGCATTGTTTGAAATGAAACTACTCCTAGTTAATATGATGAGCTCCTAAAACCTATTAAAGAAGGAGGAAAATGCTTAGGGAAATTAAGCATGATCAGGAGGGAAATTTTTCCACTTTTCTTCTTTTAGTTTATTTAGCTTTTAAGTAAATTTTAGACTCATGTTTGTTTCTTGTGTTTTGTAGGGTTGATAGTGACACCTTCTCTTTTGAGTTTACCACCTTCTAAAAGAATGAATGGCTTAGGAGGAGCCTAATCCAAGGGAGTGTTCTCACCACACTCCTAGTTTTGATAAGAAGACCCCTTGGAACTAGAAAAGGAAGGAGTTTTAGAAGTGAGGACCACCATGCACACATAGAAGTGAGAGAATGCACTTTTGAGGATTTGTGCAATGATTGGAGAATATTCTCTCCCTATCTCATCATTAGAGTATCTAGAAGATACTTTGTGATTTTGCTAGTTAGCAATTTATCTTTGCATTATTGCTAGGAGGTCCTCTCTTGGCTTATTTAAGAGGACCTCCTTTCCACTTGTAAAGGGTTGTTGAATAAAGAAGTAAAATTATTATAGCCATTTTTGGCGTGCCTCTTTCTAGAGTGATCTTATCCTTAGTTTTATCTTGAACTTTGGATCAAGTGGCACAACCACCACTCATCTTGGGTTGTCCCCAAGTCGTGTGCCACCTTACCTATCTTCTTCCATTCACTCTTTTCCACCTTTTATTTCCATTTTCAACTTATATTATACTGTGTTGTTCTTGTTTATTTTCATGTCTTTTGTTCTTTTTGATTCCATAATTTCTTCTTTCTTTGGAGTCTCTATGAAGTGAACCTTCACATCTAGATAACATTGTTATCTTAATATCCAGTGGGAACCTTCTTGAGACTTTCTTAAGCAACATAAACACAAACACCTTATCCTCTAAAAACAATAAGAGTAACTTTCATAATAATAAAAAGTATTGTTAAGATAACAATCCCTCCTGGTTAATACAAAGTATTGTTTGGACAACAATCACACATGGCTAAGATATTGAGTATTATTTGGACGACAACCACTCTCGGCTAAGACTGACTATTATTTGGAACCCTAAACACCCTTGACTAAGACTGAATATTATTTGGATTGTAACCACCCTTGGCTAAAAATGAATATTATTTGGACCACGACCACTTTTGGCTAAATAAACAAAATTTGTGCAAATATGTGATCACAAGAGTTAGCTCACTAGAGAGCATTAATGTCTTACGACATATACAAATGAAGGCATTCTCTTATAGTTTGTTATATGAACAACACAATTTTCTTTCACAAAGCTTTTAAGATTACAAAAATATTTTGATAGTCTTTTGGCATTTTTAACTTAATATTGTCTCTCGTATTCTTCAAAAAATAATCTTATATAGAATATGAAAGAAGGAGTTGTTGCAATTAGGGATGTCAAAAAAATCCGTACCCGCGGGTATCCGCGGATAAAACCCGCAACGGGTAGGAAATGGATATTAAAAATGGATACCCGCTACCCGCGGGTATGGGTATTTTTGATACCCGCATGTTAACGGGGCGGGTACGGGTATCATAGTATCCGTACCCATGGATACCCGTACCCGCTAAACTTTACCTTATATATATATATATATATATATATATATATATATATATATATATATATATATATATATATATATATATATATATATATTAGTAAACAACATTATGAGTCTTCGTCCAATAATGGTGGTCAGATTCTTACCCCACAAATGAGTAAATTACTTCCATATACTGTGGAGGTATTGATGTGTCTCTAAGACTGGTTATAGACCAACATGGAAGGTAATGAAATTAACACTTTTACTTAGATATTTTAATTAAGTGATTGTTAGAAATTTTTACTGAACTTCTTATGTTTTAAGGCTTTTCTAGATTAAAATTGGACAACATGAAACTTTATACAATGTTGCAAGAGGTGGACATTGATGAAGTTAATAATTTCTTTAATATTTTATTCAAAAATAAACTACAATATAAATTGGTAGTGATTTTTTATTTGTTTGTTTTTCAAGAATCAATCGGAGAAAGGAGACTGATTGATCTAAGCACTAATTATGGTTAAATATTTATTTTTTAAAATATTTTTGTAAATACCCGCGGATACCCGTGGATACCCGCGGATATGAAAAAAATAGATGGGTACCCGCATAACGGATACCCGACGGATATGGGTACGGGTACGGGGCAAATATTTTTCTAGCGGGTAGGGTACGGGGGAACTACTACCCGTACCCTACCCGCCCCGTTGACATCCCTAGTTGCAATTCTCTTTTTGATTATTAAGAGTTTTTGAACTTAGATAACTTCATCTCCTTCGTTTATCAAACATTGACATAGAAATGCATTTAATGTGCTCCATGCAATATTAAATGTCATTCTCCTCTTCAAGTAGCATCCTATTGTTGAGAGTACTTATTAGAGCAAGGTCAAATAACTTTTTAATTAAAACGAAGTAAAAGTAAACATTGTAAAAGGTAGATAACTAGGTTAAAGATGAAGTTAGCTTATGCAGGATGGTTGTTGAAAGACAACAACTTTAGCTTACCTATCAAGAGATCTTGATGTAAACTTGCATTTTGAATGAATTATATTATAGATAGAAGATGAAGACAATCCTTGCAACATAGTAATAAATTTAAAGAATGTTTTCGTTAGGAACCATGTAAACTAAAAGTTTGTGCGTACTTATCTTCTAATGAATGTTTCACTCACTAGATGAAATGGAGACTACAAGGTGTTGTATCATTTATCAAATGAAATACTTATGTTTTACATGTATGTTTGTTTTTGTATTTAAATGTCTTTCAGAAGATTCTTCATGTTTACTAGTTTGTTATGAAAAACACTTTAATCAAAATTATGGGGTTGTTGGACTTATGCACTAATGTAGGTAAACTTAGTAATATTTTATAAATATGGTTATATAATCATATTGTTTACATAATATGGCTTGAAATCATTTAAAAAGCTTATATTGGCTTCTAAGAATACTATGTTTATTTCTTTTTATCTTGGAGGAACTATCACACAATACTGTTAGTGTCCTATATCTTCCTTATGCCTTTGAAAGTTTTCACCTTTGAGAATTCATCATTTGCCATTGCACATATCAAGGAGTTTCTTGGTTTAAAATTTATCAATTTTTTTTTGTTCTAATTTTTCCATAATGCCTTTGGAGTAGGTTCATTGTCTTCATTTAATAGATGTAGTTCCTATTTTTGACAAAAATACATTAAATTTATATGATATCATTACTAGAAAACAAGTTTTTTAAGTCTGTTAGTTTTTGCCTTTTAAGTTTATTTTAAAATAGACATAGATTCGACATACTTAAATTTTAGGTTTGTTGTTGACCAACAGACTTAAATTTTATGTCTCTTGTGGACCAATAGACTTAAATTTTAAGCAAAACTAGATAAAAATTTGTGGTGTGAATGGTATCCGATTGGGAGACAGTGTGGTCCTCCATATTCATCCTTTCATTTCTTCCAAAGAAAGGTTTTTAATTGAAAAGCAAAGTGTTGCACAAAAGAAAGATTTGTTGCACATCCTTTTTTGACTATGGAAAGCTTCAAAACTCGGATGAACATCTTTAATTGTCGCGCAAGTGGAAAAGCAATCAAAACTAATCTAATTTATAATTTACTCAAACAATATAATTCAAAGAATGTGACATACATTTTATCACAAACTATTTAAAATTATTTATAAAAAATGTATTATTCGATAAATTTTCAATGAAGTTAATTATTACTTTTTTAAATAGAAATGTACCTACTTCACTCTCTCAAATTTTCAAGAGTTACAATTATTGAACTACAGGAACATTGAAACATCTACCATAAAATAGATAAACATTTGTAATAAATAAGATATTCTTTTATATATATATATATATATATATATATATATATATATATATATATATATATATAAAACTATTTGTAACATTGAAACATGTATTATTATTTTACCTTTTAAATATGTGTTATTTTAAACTAAAAATAACTATTTATAATAAACAAAATTATTTATAAAGGAAATAAAAATTAATTATCAGAAACTTATATTTATATTATTTTATAATTTAATATTGTGAGAACCTAGAAATGGTCTAGGAATGATGGTGATTTAAAAGATGATACTAGAGTATTTAAATAATAAAAGGTTGAAACTATAAATAGATTTTCTATAAACTAAAGTTCATTTTATAAAAACCACCATCTCTTTAGATGTCCTTTCTAAACTTCTCCTCTACCTCCTTTCTAGATTTCTAACCTCAATCTTCATCCTTTTGAAGATCAAGGACCAAAGGATTGTTCCTTGCGAAGAGTTCTACAATCCACCTGATTAGAGTGAAGAACTTAGTAAGTTCACGTTTTTTCCTTTTTGAGGTTGTTTCACTCTTTGAGTATGCATGTGGGATATACTACAATGCATGTGGCTCAAATGTGGTCAAAGTGAATCTCTATTGCTCTATGATCATGGTGATATGTTTATATTTTTAATAGGGTTTTCTTTGTCTAGGTAGGTCATCTTGTGAGAAATAGAGCTCTAAGGAATAATTAAAGAAAATGGAAGTTTAACCAAGGTAAGAAAAGCTAGTTTTAAATTTTAAAATATATTGCCATATGATGAGTTGTGATTTGCATGTTGTAACACCCCTTCCGAGATGTCATGTGTAATTTTTATTATTTCCAAAATTCCAAAATATAAAACTCTGATACCACCTATTAAATAAGAAACTTCACCACATTTTTCGACAACCTCTTGCTAAAAAGGGCATTTAAACAAAACTTTATTATTCAAAATAAGGCATTAATAAAATAAACCAGATCGGTTTAAGTCGTCAAAACCAAAACTCATTACAAGTAATTTCAAGTTCAAAACTCAACCAAACTAATACATTTGCCTTATTCAAAAGTAGCACTTCCAAATGTTTTTCATAAAAACTCCCATAAAGTTTTCTCACAAGCTCCTCACGGTTATGCTTCTCCACTAGCATCTGCATCCACATCTACTTCCGTACAACTTAAGTCATACGATTATCGCAGGTGGAAACCACATCCATAAACATGTAAGGGTGAACTAACCATGTATCACATCACATAACAGGCATATTAACATGTAACTCATGTTGCATATTATAATGTAACATAACTCATTCATAAAAATCCACCAATACATGTTCTCAACACCATAACTTGAACTCATCAGAATATTACCACCAAGTAATATTAATGGTATGTCACTCTCTCATAACCAACCATTATACCTTTCCTATGCACTAATGCCTTTTGGAAAAGTCATTTCCCCTACTTTCCATAGACTTACTAGCAACAACTCCACTCGCTTGACAAAAACCTTGTGCGGAGCACTCTTGCTATGCTCATGCTAAATACTTACAAAGGAACGAAACCCCTTTACCCTGACTCGATAAAGTCCTATAGGTAAAGAAACCATCATGACTTTATAGCTATTAGAGAGTTCATATTGTCTCATCACATATGTACACCCATACATATCATACGTCATCACAAGATCAAACATACCCCAACTCATCTTGCAATTACACTATATCATGTCACATCGTCATAAGATTAATCATAAATCATCATCATATCATAACCCAAGCATTATTTCCTTACACTTAAGCATTTTAACATACAACTCACTCAAAAATTATGCACCAAATAATACAAAAACAATCACATTTTTAAACTAGTAACAACATCATGTTAAAACAAACCACAACAACAAAACAACAAGTTCCATGGGGTGACTAGTGGATTTTTCCACAACTTGTGGATTTAGCTTTAGAAAACAAAATGTGAACTAGCGAGTTCCATAAGTGACTTGTGGATTTTTCCACATCTTGTGGATTTGGCTTCAAATATACAAGAGTAAAAACAACGTATTCCATAAGTGACTAGTGGATTTTTCCACAACCTGTGGATTTGGCTTCGAATATACAAGAGTCAAAATAGCGAGGTCCATAAGTGACCAATGTATTTTCCCACAACTTGTGGATTTGGCTTCAAAAATGAAAGAAGCAAACCAATAGCTGAAATTCACCCAAGCATTGACACAATTGATGGATTCTTAATAAACATATAAAATCTTATTGCACCTGAACCCAAATTAACAGTACCCTTAGGAACCAGACTCACTCAACTAACTATCTAAGACCCTAAATTTGACCAAATCATAGTACTCCAACACAAACCATAATTTCATCATCATAAGGAAACATCTCCAATTGCTATTACACCATGGATTTTCCCATATGCTCAAGAACAACAACAAAACAATTTTATTCCATACAACATTTCACATCTACTTTTCTAAATGATAAATTCAGTCCATCAAATACTTTAAACAAAATTTCCAATCAACTTACCTTCAACGCCCTGTACTTCACAAAAATTTTGTAGCCACAACCAAAAACTATTATCAAATCATGCTTACTTCAACCATAATTAACACTCTAAAGGAAAATAAGTTCTATTTACAAGCATTGCTCTAACCTCAAATAAATTCACATGGTAACAAGATGAATATCAAAATCCCTAATTCCCCATTGATACATCCAAACCAAATATTAAAGTAATTAGATTAAACACTCAACCCCACCAACCTGATAGCAATCATAGACGTAAAGTATATTTTCTTACCAATAAACTTAATCCCAAACAACTCTACCACCATAAATTCAACCATTAAAGAAATTTGTTATCATATTCTATCCCTAAGAACGAAATTACCCTTTATAATTCCATATTTTCAAAAGCAACCAATTCTCCATACATAATCACAAAAATAATGAGAACAAGACTTAACACTTCCTTACACCAAATCATAACCCAAAGATGCATTTCACATTTCCTCCATTCCATAAATCAATTTACAATAATTTCTCAACACACAATCATGTAATATCAAGAAAATGGTTTAGCACCCCTTACACCAAAAACCCAACCTTCTTTTACTATAATTTCTCCCTTTTTGCTCTAAAAAGGACTTGAACACACAACCCATAGTATTCAAACAACACTCTAAACCATATCATCCATTGCAATTTTCTTGTCATCCCACACACATAATAACATTACAATGCATCCACACATTCAATGAATCTAAGAAAACATAAGTTATTTTTCACGTTCAAGCGTACACCTAGGTACTCTAAGCAATTATAAAATAATATATAAAAGTATTTGTTCTAAATACACATATATTATAATTGAATATTATGTTAATACAATAAAAAATAAATAAAATGTGGCCGTATGAGGACGAATATGTAGGTGAAGAGCGAGTATAACAAGTAAAAATTCTAATCAATATACCGAGCCTGTGATAATTATGTCTTATATATGATGGTATGAAAGTCGCGTGAAGACCTTTATGATTGTAATACATTTTTTATCACCGTGAATACACGTAACCCACGTGTCAGAATAAAATAAATAAGCTAATTGTTTTTAAAAGAAAAAGTAATCCACAAAATTTGGGTTACTTTCTACTTGCCACTGGAAAGTAACCTAAAACTTGTCTGTTGCGGACTTAAGCCAGAACGGTTGTAGTGACCCTAATTAACACCACATTTGTGGCATTCATTCCTTATATTTAGATTAACTTATGCCAATCATGCATCCACATTAACCTTTGTGACACTCTTGCTGATTCATTTTCATCAGACAATTAGAAACTATCGCTAATGGCGGCACGGAACCTTTGCTGCATGGCACTGCGATCGTCAAAGCATATCTCTCGCCCTTCCCATCTTCTCTCTGTTCAGATGCGGATGCAGATGCAGATGCTGTCCTCTTCTCCTCCTCTCACCCGAAAGGCAAGCCCTTTTCCGTCTTTTCACTTTTGCACCGTTTTCATTTTCTGACCTACCCACTTCTCACTGTGTCTTAATGTTTGAATTTGATTACAAAGTTTCAATCTTTTTACCTGTATTGGACATATTTACACCCATTTGTTCAAGGGGATAATTTTGATATAACGGAATTTTACGCTTATCTTAACCTTTTCAGTGAGTTTAAAGTTAAATTCAATAATTTTCAACTATATTGTCCTTAGAAATCAATCACTCTTCAATTTTTTAAAGTAATTATTATGAAAGTCAACAATTTTCAATTATAGGATAATCCATGTTTGAATGACGATACTACAAGCAACATTTAATTCTTTATTTAAAGTGTGAACGACTTGAATCTAATTTCTTATTATTATTGTTAATGGTTCGATGCCTTAAATTGATATTTGAATGACTAGTTTGATGTAATTATCGTTAGAGGACCAAAATAAATATACTTAAGGGTTTCACAGGGACTAACAAATGGGTGTTTATTATTTTATTACTATTATTTGGGATATTCTTGTTACTTGTTCATGAGTCAGGTTTGTTTGAATGGCAGATGAGCATGAATACACAGAGTGTTGCTTCCAAGCTTAATAGTTCTGGATTGCTGAGGACTCAGGGCCTTATTGGAGGGAAATGGAGTGACGCTTATGATGGAAAAACCATACAGGTATACTTGATGTTCTTTTTCTCTCTTCTTCTTCCAATGTTTTTTTGCAAAGTGCAATGGAAGAGGGGCAGCATGTACTTGCGGCTTCGTGGTCTATTAATGTTGCTGATAATAGTAGTATAACCATGCAGCCTGTTTTTTCACTTGAAATTTCTTTGTTTTAATAATGTTATTGTTTTACCATCTTATATATTTGATGCCGTGGCAGGTTTATAATCCAGCAACAGGTGAATCTATTGCAGATGTTGCATGCATGGGTGGAAGAGAGACGAATGATGCAATTTCTGCAGCTTATACTGCATATCGATGTATGAAACATCCTAGTTTGATGCTGTATGTTGTATTTCAAGCTACAAACAGAATTATAGGATAGTATTAAAATATATTAACAGAAATATCGAATATATATGCCGTTTCCTAAGATACTTAGGGTCTGTGTATTTGGAGGAGGAAATAAGGAGCTTATTTGAGTTCTTTATGAAACTTTTCAGTTTGGTATATTTCAGACTACAAGTAATGACCGGAACTAGATATGTCTTTGCCTAAGAAACATAAAGGGTGTTTGGAAAAGAGCTTATTCTTATAATCTCTTTTTATCATTTTTCATTAAGCTTCGTGGTGAAGTTTATAAAAATAATAGTTTATCTCTTTTCAACTCTTATAGAAAAGATAAAACCAGAATAACTATGTAATATATTATTATTTGTGTGATACTTAAAGCACAATTCAAAGGGAGCATTTATAGTAGCTACCCTAAACAGCAAATATACCAAAAACCAAAACATAATCACCTAAAAGGGACAGCTGGAAATAACAAACTAAAGGGGAATATTGTGTTAGTGTACCGGAAAGATAGAGAGAGAGAGAGAGAAAACAATATCTTTTATATTCTTTATTTTTCAAAATTTTGAAAAACTGAAAGAGGTACAGATCTGGACTTTACAAAATAAATCTTTGTGAACTTAGAACGTGCATCAACAAAGGTAACATAGTAAGTGTAACCAAAATGTGAGGTAATATGCGATGGTCCCTAGAGCTTAGTAAAACTTAAGTCCAAAGGAGTTGTTTAAACAGTTTCAGAGGTAGAAGAATGAACTCTTTGGGACTTCCCTATACAACAAGACCATAAATCAAGAACATTTTTTTATTGACTGAAGGAATATTGCAACGATGATGTATGAGTTTAGGAACATGAGAACTAGTATGAAGCCTAGTTTGCTTATCTTGTATGGTTTCATGGTTCCCTCCATGACTATAATGAGCTCCTTCCACCATGTATTAGTTCTTGGTTCTCTGAGCAAAAATGAAATCCTGCCATTTTGGACCATCTCATTATTATGACTAAAATTTCCTGTGTAGCATGGAGCAAAACCACTGCTGCTGAAAGAAGCAAATTTTTGAGGAAATGGTATGGCTTTTCTCTTCTGATTTCATGAGTTGATTAGGCCTGCATATGTTTCTATGCATGGTAGCTTGACCTATCATGATGGAAGTTCCTGATTTGTATTTTCTTTTGTGATAATAATTACATTTTGTCTTCAATTTTCAAGGTATGATTTGCTAATGGCACATAAAGAAGAACTTGCACAACTTATAACCTTGGAGCAGGGGAAAACTTTTAAAGAGTCTATTGGTGAGGTACATGATGGGTGAACTTCTATTATTTGGTACTTGGCCAATTATTTTTCTTTTTCTTTCTTATGTATTTTCCCTGATTGAATTTCATTATGTTGACAATATATATGTGAGTGACTATTTTACAGATAAACTATGGGGCTGGATTTATTGAGTTTTCAGCTGAGGAGGCAAAACGTGTATATGGGGATATAATTCCTGCACCTTTATCTGATCGAAGATTGTTTGTTCTTAAGCAGGTAGACTTGGTGTCTTAAATTTTTATTTCAGCAATTTTATTATACCTTAACCAATAAGGTAAGGCTTATGGGATAATGGGATTTTGCTTTCTGTGCCACTCTATGGTGCATCTGGTTTAGATGAATTGTCTATATCATCATTAAGGATTCTTCTCAGCTTAAACATCTCGTGAACCAAAATCCTTCTCATGACCACTATATGGCTCATGGTCTTTGTTAGGGCCTTAGTCACTAGGTCTATAATATGAAGACTTTATTCCTAAAGTAATAGGATGGGAAGCAAGGAATAATTGCTGAGGTAGTAGTGAGAGAGTGAGTAATGGTTTGGTTGTGGAGGTCACTAGGAGGAGAGGGGGCATTAATGATTGTGGATAGTTAGTTGTTGGTAAGGAGCATTTGTGCCTTTGAAGGAGATTTTCAGTTCTTTTGCATTTCCTCTTATGCATTCATAATACACTCGTTTTCCTGATTCCACCACTAATCTTTTATTTCTGATTGTGGTTTCTAACAAATTGGTCCATTGTGTTGGATAACTCAATTGGGGAGGATGCTATTTCGTGAAAAATTATTGTCAAGGAGTTAGTGAATTTCACTGAAGAAAACGAAAGCATAGGTAGCAACTTTGTAGAGTGAGTTTGCAAATTTCTAGTGTTCTCTTGTAATAATGCAGACCAAGGCCAAGGAAAGCCAAGATAACATGTGCATCTAGTATGAATTCTATAATGAGTATCCGAGACTGTGTTATTAGAGCATAGCTATAGTATCCAAAACTATACGAAAAGCTAGACTGCAATCATGAACTCATACATTTATTGTTTGATATGTTGGTGCTTTGATATGTAAATATGCAAAATCATCTTAGATTTGGTAGTCTCCTATCAATCTGACCTTTATTATAGGACCGTTGATGTCACCTACAACAATCTCTCCCCACAACAATTTTTGTGCTATGAATCAAGCTCGTGACTTTGGCTTTGATACCAAGTGCTTACCACTTGGTCAAAAGCTATAATTAATATTCAAGGTGCAACTCTTTCTACTTAAGAGTGTGGCAGCAGCTCAAGCGCTATGATTTAATTATGACTTGGTTCACTTAGCCTCTACTACAAGACAATTGATGCCACCTAAAATAAGGTTGTCTGTTTCTTTTGCTTTGTCTCTTTCACTTTTTGAGTTGTTCAAATCTTCCTATGTCGACATCAAAACTTTCTTTTGAGCCGTCCAACACTTTTAGATGCTCTTCTCTAGCGACCACTACACCTACTCTACCAAATGATGCCATGTGCAACTAGTTCCTTGACATGTGATCTTCACGCACCTACACCAATCTATGCTTGAAACTTTGTTGTTATTGACTTTGATAGCTACAACCTATCATCTGCAAAAGAATAGGCAAACAAAGTTGACTGATTTGTGTTTCAAGACTTTTCTTCATTGTTTTGTTGTTGATCAACCCCTAAACTTTGGTGTTGTGGTTTCCATGGCCATAATATTACTACAATATCACATTTCATGTCTCAATAGGTACCACTCCTTAAGAGACTATTTATAGGCAACACAATCTATGCTTGAAACTTTGTTGTTATTGACTTTGATAGCTACAACCTATCATCTGCAAAAGAATAGGCAAACAAAGTTGACTGATTTGTGTTTCAAGACTTTTCTTCATTGTTTTGTTGTTGATCAACCCCTAAACTTTGGTGTTGTGGTTTCCATGGCCATAATATTACTACAATATCACATTTCATGTCTCAATAGTTACCACTCCTTAAGAGACTATTTATAGGCAACAACATCCTCACGGTGATAGACAAAGAGTTTTAGTTAGCATATTTGTTTTTTTCTGAAGTTATGGCCCCATGGGCATAAAACAGTTGAAGCTTGCATTTTCCCCAAATTTGCTCCTTGGTACCATGGTCCTTTCCAAATTATTGAAAGAATAGGAGCAGTGGCGGAGAAAATTCAGTTGTCGGATCGATCCAGTATTCCATGTTTCTTTGTTAAAGAAGGTTTGTTAGAAGTTATATAGTTGAAGAGGACCAACCTACTGATTTGAAGGGTGACACAACAAGTTCCTCAGATTCGGAGGCAATAGTGGCAGCTTGTAGCATAACCAAAGCAGGTGATTTAGTTCCCAATTATTGGTGCATTTGAAGGAGTCATTTGGACGACGGTGTTCAATTTTTGAAGTCAGTTTCAACCTTTTACAATTGAGGACGTGAATGTTATTCAAGAAGCGGACACTGTTAGCGGTCTCTTGGTCAACAATATGGAGAGTTTATTCCAGATGAAATAAGAGGGGAAATTGGGCATAATTGTTGGGGGTAGTTAGAGAGTGAGTAGTGGATTGGTCGTGAAGAAAATTCTGTTATAAGTTGCTTAGTGGTATAAGAGGGGGAATTACTGATTGGATAGTTAATCATGAGTGGGGAGCATTTGTAGCTTCAAAGGGGCCTAGCTCTTGGCAGTAGGAACTTCTATTCTATTGTATTTCCATTTAATGCATTCATAATAGTCACATTTCATCATTAGTGTTTGTCTTTAACTACTGATCTTTTATTTCTGATTGTGCTTTGAAAAGTATCTTTATGGAAGTCTCCTTAATATATACATATTGGGATTGAGAGCTTTATTTAATTGTTGTCTTTATTTATTTTCCCTGTTTGTTTTATCATTTAATTATGTTCTTAGGTTTTGAAATTTGGGTAAATCCCTTTTTAGTCCCTCAAATTAAAAGGTTCTTTTTTGTTCCCTCAAATTTATTAATATAGGGTTTGTTCCTAAGCACTAAATTTGAGGGACAAAAACTAGTTTTAAACTTTAAATCTTAAATCCTAATCCCTTAAAAATTCATTTTAATTCCTCAAATTTAGTGTTTAGGGACTAAAATCATATATCTTTTTTTCCAATTTTGAGGATTAAAAAAGTTTTTTAAATGAGAGCACAGCCAGAATTACATGGTAAATATTGACATGTTTTGTTTTTAGCACAATAAGAAAAAAAAAACTACAGTCTTGGCATAACAACTTTAATCCTATTAGTTTTGTTTGATCTTCGTTAATATTTAATATAATTGATCATGTGTTTGGTATTTAGTATTTGTCACGTGTGTTTATTAAAGGAAAAATTAATGTTCATATGCAATTATTCTTAAATGAACCACTAAGGATTTTTAAATTTAAAAAGCAAAAAGTAAACCCCTCAAGGATAATTGCATGTTAACTTGAGGGGTTCATTTAATAAACACACGCTACAATTACTAAAAGACTAAACATGTGTTTAACTTCTTTAACTTAACCATTAACTCTGTTTAAACAAAATTAACGAAATTAAAACTTTTGTACCAAGGATGTAATTTTATTTCTTACTGTACTAAAAGTGAAATATACAAATACATGTTGTACTTCCACCCCTCCATTTTCTCTGTTGTAGGAGAAAAACAAAGAACAGCTTGGTTAAATAGGAAATGCTGCTTTTAAATTATATTGATGTGAAAAATGCCTATTAATAAAGCCAAAATATGGCATTTTTCAAGTACGACTGAATTTTTTTATTTTAGGTCATATATCAAGTAGGACCCAAGGAGGCACTTTCCCTGGCAAATGGGAAGTATATTCCCATCTTATTAAAGGAGATGACATTAGGGTGTAGCTACATTTTTATATCTTGAGTAATTGAAAGGTATATTCATGTGAATGCTGAGGAGGCTTTTTCCTCAGTAAATGAAATATATATTCTTGTCTTGATATCCAATAATTTAGTGCATGCGAATACTGCGGGAAATGATTGTTTCAATTGCCTTTTATACTAGAAGTTCTAGAATTTGAATTTTACCGATTCTAATATTCAATTTCTGCTTGATAGTCCTGAATCCTAATATTTACGTAGATGGCTTGTGTTAATGTCTTTGGGATTTGCAGCCTGTAGGGGTTGTAGGTGCAATTACACCTTGGAACTTTCCCCTTGCTATGATTACTCGAAAGGTATCTCTTTAGTTTTGAATCTTTACCATCCAAATTTGACCCATTTTCACTTTTAAGTGATTTTAGGAGTTTTTGAACATCAGTCATTTTAACAATGATTTGTTTTCTAATATATCAGGTTGGTCCAGCCCTTGCATGTGGCTGTACAGTGGTCATAAAACCCTCTGAACTGACACCTCTCAGTGCTTTAGCCGCCGCAGAACTCTCCATTCAAGCTGGAATACCAGCGGTAGTTTCTTAAAGATATCTTTATGACTGTAATGGAAGTTCATTGCATATTTTGCTTACAGGCTCCATCTTTTTCCGTGTGATGTTTTGTAATTTTGTAATTAAATTGAAAATTATTATTTTATTATATGTCAACAGCTTGATTGTGATGTTTGTATGTGATTCATTTTGATACTTTAGAATGTAATCTACTACGTGTTTTTGTTGAAACTATATTTAACTGTATGCAGTTATTTTGTTTCCTTTGCATGTCTTTTACTAACTTTAATGTTTTACTATTAATATTTTGGTACTGTACAATGTACTTGTTGCACATGTGAATAGGTCATCATTAGTTTCTTCCACTAGATTGTGTAAATTTTACAAAAGTCTTTGGTTACCCATCTCTTATGTTGCTTTATGTTTGAGACTTCTTCCAGTCTTTTACCATAATAAACTTTCCCTGTTTTTTTTCATCTTTCCTGCCCTTGTTTATGATTTTAATGGGTGTGGTATTTTATGACTCAGGGTGTTGTGAATGTTGTAATGGGAAATGCTCCTGAAATTGGGAACACTTTGCTTGCAAGTCCACAGGTTTAGTGACCATTTGATTTTATGAAGCAATTACCTTGTGAATGTAGTTGAATACATGAGAAAGAAATTGTCAAATTTATTTAGGTAAGGAAGATCACATTCACAGGCTCGACAGCTGTTGGAAAGAAATTAATGGCTGGTTCAGCTGAGACAGTTAAAAAAGTATGCTTTGATTTTGTCATTAATTTCTTTAAATACTGGTTCTGTGCATCTAATATTGAAAAGAATATTTTACCCTTATATGCATGTTTTTTGAATTTCTAGGTATCTCTGGAACTTGGTGGCAATGCACCTTGCATAGTTTTTGATGATGCTGACCTTGATGTTGCAGTAAAAGGAACTGTAAGCTAGAAATCACGAGAATGCATGGTGGTTGAAATAATGTTTTTCTTTTAAGATATTTCTTGATTTTCTGTGTCTAATTTGGTTACAAATTAATGTATGGAGTGCCTAAAACCATTTGACAATGAATCAAGAATAATTTAGAGTTCTTGTTTAACTTTAAAAATTTGAGCTGAAACCACGTGTTTCTTTGAAAGCTCAAGGGCTTTATTTATATTAAAAAGACAAAATTAATGCTATTAATAAAATGAAATTTAAGCTTAACTCTATCCTACTAAACCGGCTTGTAAGATGAAATTTGCACCTACATATAAGTGTATACTATAATTTGACTTTATCTCTTGTTGAGGTAGGCTCTTCATCACACGTCCTCATGCTGAGGACTGGGCATCTTGAGTTTTGGACTAGGGGTAACTCCGATAGCAGGTGACACGAGGCCCAACAACTTGGTAGGATAGACTATAATTGATTCTAATTTAAGAAAGTGTAATTTAAGTCTATCTGAATCTTATAAAACTAGTTTGTAGGAGATATTTACATCTACTTATTTACTATAATTTGACCTTATATCTTGTCGACGTGGGCTTTTTAACATTGGTTGGGTCTTTTTCTATGGGAGACACTGAAGATTTGATACCAATGAGTTATGAGCAAAGTCATATAAGTGACTTGAGGCCAACTCCTACCCAAAACATTTGCAATGAGTTTGTGAGTCTTCTTCTCTTATATGTTGTTCAACTTTCTCATTATTACTTAATGTGCGACTCAAACTTATTTGGATTCCTAATAATTTCCCTCTTAAGTGTTAGTCTTTTCCACATTAGAGGACTTTCAAATACAGTGAATCCACAAACCTAGGATTCTTCACTCACTTTTTGAGTTGGTCACCTAAACAAACTATTGATTCTGGTATCATATTAAGGTAGTGGAATTTAAGTGGAACTTAATCTTACAAAACTGGATAAGTAAGATATCAAATCTAGTACCATCAAAGTTGGGACAGGTTTTAATAATACCCACATGTAATGGTTTAGTTGCCATCTCTATCCCTTTAGGTAATAGTGAGGATGTAAGTCTTGTGAATTTACCCATTGTATTGAGAAAGAGAAAAAGACCTTGTGTTTAATATTTTATTTGTCAATATGTATGCATTGACAATACCTCTAATAAACATCAATGCTTTATTGTTGCCATTGATGTCACAAAAATTCCTACCACAGTCTACAAGCCATGGAAACCAAACATTGAACTTAGGCAATGTGGGAGGAAGTGGATGCATTAGAAAGAAACTCAAATGGGAGATTGTTGACAAACCAAGAGATGAAAATGTCATAGGGTGCAGATGGATATTTTCAGTGAAACATAAGGTGGATGGGCCAGTAGATAGGTATAATGTTAGATTGGTTGCAAATGGATACTCTCAACCTTATGGAGTTGTTCTTCTCTAGGAAAGATGAATTCAATTCAAGTTGTTCTTGCTGTAGTAGGTCAGTTTTTGATGGGACTTACACCATTTGGATGTGACTAATGCCTTTTTGCATGGAACTTTAGAAGAAGTGTGCATGCAGATTCCTCTTGAACTTGAAAATTAGAGTCGAAGGAATAAGTTATGCCACCAAAGGAAAGCCTTATATGGTTTTAAAAATCTCCAAGAGCATGACTTGGAGATTTACAAAACGCATGGTTTCCTTAGGATATAAGCAAAGCCAATGAGGTCATATTTAATTCATTAAACACTCCCTTATAGATAAACTTACACTACTACTGATCTATACGGATGACATTCTTACAAAAGATGTTGAAACAAGGAAATTGGCTTTAAAGAAAAAATTGTCAGCCCAATTTGAAATGAAACACTTCCATATAGATAAACTTACATTTCTATTGGTCTATATGAATGACATATTATTGTAGAAGATGATGAGCAAAGAAATTTACTTTAACGGAAAATTGAAGGCCCAATTTGAAATAAAGAACATGGGAAAAATGGAATATTTCTTTAGAGGTTGCCTAATCAAAAAGGAGAATTTTTATCTCTCAAAATATATATACTTGATCTGCTCAAAGAAGGAAGCAAGTTTGGGATTTATAGAAGTTTCTTTTGAACAAATTCATTGAATTGAAAATGAAGAGAGTTTGATTTTAGAAAAAAACCCCATGAAAACTTCATTATTTATCACATACAAAACTAGACATTTCTTATGTTGTTAGGTGGTAAGCTAATTCATGCATGATATGAGAGAAAGACACATGCCAACAATTGACAAAATTCTTTAGTATGTGAAGTCAAGTCCAGGAAAAGGGGCACTCATTAGGAAAAAGAGATAATTTGACCATGGAGATATGTACTAATGCAAATTATGCATGTTTTATTTCTGTTGGAAGTCCCACACCGCCTAGAGATAAGGCCAATTTAGAATATATAAGTGGGTGCAATCCTCATCTTACGAGCCAGTTT
Source organism: Vigna unguiculata (assembly GCF_037176805.1). Lineage (NCBI taxonomy): Eukaryota > Viridiplantae > Streptophyta > Magnoliopsida > Fabales > Fabaceae > Vigna > Vigna unguiculata. The sequence continues at coordinate 10,590,492 of NC_140792.1, forward strand.
TGTGGGGTTGAGTTAGACTTAAAGTCCACTTCTTAACATGGTATTAGAGTCGGTGTTAGAGCCTATCCTAGCGAAATTTGTTGTGTTGATTGTTCTATCCGTTATCAGGCTGCTATCGGACCATCTATTAATGTCTAGTTCCAAGCACGAGATGTATATACTTCAGCGTGAGGTGATGTGTTGGAAGTCGCACATCGACTAGATATAAGGCCAATTTAGAATATATAAGTGGGTACAATCCTCCCTCACCCTACAAGCCAGTTTTGTGGGATTGAGTTAGGCTTAAAGTTCACTTCTTAATAGTTAATAACAAAAAATTACCTCTTTGATTTTGTATGTTCTTGCAACAAAGTCTGGTGATCTGGAGAAGCACAAAAACAATATAGGGTATTCCATTCACTTGCAGAAGTTGAACTTCAAGCCCTTGCTCTAGTTGTGTGTGAATTACTTTGGATGAAGATCATATTAAATGACCTTATAATAAATGTTAACATTTCTATGCAATAGTATTATTCTAACAAGTCAGGCGTAAGCATTGTCATAATCCAATACAATATGATAGGACCAAACATATTGAAATTGATCGACACTATTATTGATAATCTTGATAGAGGTCTGGTCATTACAACTTGTATCCTTACAGGACTTCAGTTGGCATACATCTTAACTAGTGGACTTCTTCGGGGTAGATTCCAAGATGTTGTAGACAAGTTGGGAATAATTGATATTCACTTACCAACTTGAGAAGAGGTGTTGTAAATAGAGGGATATCATAATATCTCTATAGTAATGAGGATAAACATTCCTAGAATCTACACAGGATTCTAGTATATTTTATTTCCTTTTTCAAAAGAATGTGATTATTACAAATAGAGGAGTTGAGAATGTAATTAGTCAAGTATTTCTATCTTAATAAGGTTTGTTTGGTCTATTGAACCACTTTCTATTGAGTTGCTATTGGCCCACCCAAAAATGTCTAATTTCACTAGAGATGTCTTGTCCTTTGCGTGAGGGGGTGATTTGGAGATTCCACGTTGACTAGAGATATAACATATTATAGTATACAAGGGGGTTTAACATTACTTTGCAAGTCAATTTTGTATGACTGAGTTATTTTCAGACTTGTATTATCACTGGTTTCAAAATTAATATTATAATTATTGTTGTATATTGTCATTTCATGTATGGTGATTGTGCTCCAAATAGTTTGTTAGATTGAGCAAAAAATATGGGGTTGTCTCAAATAAAAGAAAACAAACTCCAAATTTCATGGAGAAATGTACATTCTATCTTTCCGGAAACTCCAATTACCAATATGATTATTATTGGTCTTGGATTGATGACTGAGGCCTGCTTGACTAGGAAGTTTCAATTTTAGTTTTGGATTACTTGATTCCATGTATGCTAGTGTCAAATAGCTCAATATTTTTAATGCAATGTGGGTCTTATCGTTCATTATTTCTCCCACAGCATAACTTTTATGTTTGTTATTCAAATTACTTGAGTCTAGAAGTAGTGATGACCAACATAAGTTTAAATACCCACATTACAAAGACAAGTTCATGCTGTTTTTTCCTAGTCATCTTATCACCTTCACTAGATTTTTCTTTGTGCAACTGTTAGATGATGTAGTTTAAGTATGTGTTCTTTTGCTTCAGGTCTTATATCTAGCACGATGTGCTGGGCTGGTGAAGTGATTTTTTTAAACTGTCTTTTCATTAGCCTTTTGTGTTTTTATCCATTTTGTAGATTTTATTTCCTTGAAAAATTTTAGTAGAGGATTATTTATTAACCATGTTTGAGATTTTAATATATGCTCAAAAATAACATGCTCTCTATATCTATCAAATGAACAGAACTCCCACAACTTGGGGGAAACCTCCCCAGTTTAATATAGCAATTTTGGAGCTCGTGTTTATGTGGAATTTCTGGTTTTTGAAGATTATGGTTTCTGTGCATGGATTATTTTGTTTATTAGAATCATCAGCACTAGATTTGTGGTTGGGCAAGTTGACCATGGGGTGGCATGGTAACAACCAACAAAGCTCATAAAAATGTTAAAAAATTGAATATAAGCTTCCAATTTTTGTTAGTGTCTAAAACTGAAAGTTAAGAGGCATGTTGTAATTGTCCCTGTTCTTCAGTTATGATGATATCGCTAATTATAAGATGTCATTAATTTGATTGCAGCTTGCAGCAAAGTTCCGTAATAGTGGACAAACATGCGTTTGTGCAAATAGAATTATTGTACAAGATGGTTAGATTTAAAATATAGTAAACTGTCAATTTTACAATTATATCTGTCATCTCTTGTAACTTCTCATTCAAATGTATTAATGTTACATGTTTATGATTCCCAATTTATGAAGACTTTTAAGAGAATTTGATACTTTTTTGTTTGCTAATCCATTTGATTAAGCTCCTTCTCCTTAATGGTATGAGTTTCGGAAATGTACATTCTATCTTTTTGATGAAAAGTGCTCTTTTATATCAGTGTTGCTGATATGATCATGATGACATTGTGAAACTTTTCTCGATTCTTACTAGCCTTGTGTAGCCTTTCAATACCGTAATCACTAACTAGGCTAATTGATCATGGCTACTGTGTGAATGGATTCTTATTTAGTTATGATCTCATGATATGACATTGAATTTGTTGCGTTTTGAAAAATAAAAATTTCAGAAATAAAACCGGAGAATCCAAAATAAACAATAAAGATAATTGCAGTGACATTCTTATGAAATTTTTCTCCAAAGAAAAGTGCTTTTATATTACTTTTGATGGTTTTGTGTGCTGTTTGAAGTTCACACAAATTAGTACATTATTTGTCTTGATACTCTTTGTTTTGTTTTTTACTTCATCTTTTCTTTGTGAAGGTATATATGAAAAATTTGCAAATGCACTCCGTGATGCTGTTTTGAATATGAAAGTTGGTGATGGTTTTAGTGAAGATGTGGCACAGGTAGTTATTGGTCTGTTTTTGTTTTAATTTATTATGCTAGTTTCTGTTTTTTCTTTCATCTTAGTGGGGTAATCTTCAATCAAATATAATTCAGGTACTTTTTGATAAATAATTACTTTCTTTTCCAATATTTCCCTTATATATATATAATATGTTGAGTGTCATTACTGTGTAGAGAGTCCTCTCCTAAATTTAGAGAAAATGAGTCATGGTGTAACTCAATTTCATATCCATCTCTAAACAGGGCCCTCTAATCAATGAAGCTGCTGTGGAAAAGGTTTGTGTTTCTCTTAATATTTCATTTTCTTTTTGCATTGTTAGAGGGTCTCCTAACTGATAGGAACCTTTTCTTTTTGCTTTGTTGTTTTTACTTACAGGTTGAGTCCTTAATTCATGATGCTACATCAAAGGTTTGTAGTCTTTGCTATTCCTGCATGTGATTATTTGCTTCAACTCCCCGACTCCCCCCTATGTAAGGCTGGGTATGGTCGATTCTGATTTAAGCTAAACTGAACTGTTATTGAACCAAATTTTATTGACTTTATAAGCTTAGAAGTATTGTTGAAATTGTTATGATCGAAAATGATTTTGAGGTTTGGTTAACCAGTTCTTATTAAAATCTGAACTTTATCTTTTCACTTATCAACATGTCATATATCTTCATCATGTGACATACCTTGTGATAGGACTGACTACGGCATAGTGTACCTGTAGGATTTTTTTGTGGTCTTTAAATGCTAAACTGATAAATATGTCAGCATCTCTACTGAATGGTGACGTTGTTGCTTGAATATTGGAGAAATTTATTATTTATATAATCTTTTGCTATTGGAGTGAATGATTCCCTCTTCCTTTGGTATTAGTGGCTTGTTCTTCATAACCATTACAAAGCTTGTTGTAGTTAATGACTTTTGCTTCTCGTTGCTGTTCAGAGAATAAACATTTTGCTAATTCAGAAAAAGATAAAAGCTTTGAGCTGAAAATGGAAGTAGTGTTGATTTGGAACTCGGATTGTCAATAAGTTTTTTCCTCTTCTCTTGTGGATGAGTTTGGTTATAAACCTTATAGGAGAAAAATAAACAAGTTTTCCTACCAATCTTTGATATTGAGTTTTTTTCTACAGAAGTGTCTTCACTTCCAATTTTATGATTTTAACATGAAGTCCTGAAGTTTTACATCCCAACTTAATTGTTTCTTCGAGGAGTTCAAGTACGAATTTATTTTAGGAGATGAAAATCCCCGTTTTTGAATAAGCAACCTCTGTTCCAAGGAAATACTTAAGTTTTCTCAAGTCTTTCATTTCAAATTGAGCCACTAATTTTTCCTTTAAAGCCAATTTCTCTATTTAATGATCTCTTGCAATAATCATGTCATTCACATAGACAACCAGTTGTGTAAATTTACTTCTAAAGGAGTCTTTTGTGAATATAAAGTATGATCTACTTGACTTTGCTTATATCCTAAAGAAACCATCCCTTTTCTAAATCTCCCAAACCATACTCTTGGAGATTGTTTAAAACCATTGAAGTCCTTCTTTAGGAGGCATGCCTTATTCCTTCCGCTGTGAGTTTCAAATTCGGAAGGAATCTCCATGAGCAAAGAAATTCTTCACACTCAACTGGTCTAACCCAAGATGAGTTGCTAGAGTAAGAACAACTCGAATTGTATTCATCTTTGTTATAGGAAAAAAGTATTCTCATAGTCAATTCCATAAGTTTGTGTGTATCCTTTGCAACTAATCTTTCTCTATACTTGTCTACTGACCCATTTCCCTTATTTTTTCATTAAAATATCCAAAAGAACCCTACGGACTTTTTGTCTCTTGGTTTGTTAGCAATCTCACATGTTGAGATTCTTTCTAATAAATCTATCCTCTCTATCATGATTTGAGTCCAATGTTCACTTCTCATGAGAAATAGGATATTTAACATACAATCTTTTTCCCTTGCTCAACGCAGGGGGTAAATTCTTAGTAACACTTATGTCCTCATTAATTACCTTTGAGGCTCCTCTTCTCTGAGCAAGACAACTCTTCTTGCTCTGGAGTCAAAGTGAGTTGTCTTCTCTAAATAGTTTTTCTCGCCATGGGTTGGTTCGATCCCATTTGTGACGACTTCATCACCTGAATCTAATTTACTACGATTAGGATTATGTTAGTGAATGAAAACAGAACATCCAAACAATGTTATTATGAAAAACCAAGGTCTTTCAATTGTCTATTTGCCTTCGTCTTTATAGCTATGGTGTATGAAAAGAAAAACTTATATTCAAAATGTTTTCTCATTTTGTTTCAGATGTACACAGTACAATTCTTTTGCTCTTTGAAAAATATTCCAAGGTGGATAAATATGTCTAGTAACAAATGGTTATAATTCTCACAATTCATTTCCTCTTTATCTGAAGGGGGCCAAAGTAATTCTTGGGGGTAAAAGACATAGCCTTGGATTTACATTTTATGAACCAACGGTGATCAGTGATGTCAACACTGATATGCGCATATCCAGGTAAATCTTTTGCGATGTTGTCTAGGTTTTTTATTTGTGTTTCTCGTTAGATTGCTAAGAAATAACTGGCAACTTGGACATGATATTTTGATTGTTTTCTTCACTAACTGATATTCGCACAACATACCTCAGCTTGGGTATATTATAATATCTGGCCTTGTTAGTTTAGTGGATGCTGCACCTTAGATATCTGGTGCCCATGCATTAGTGAATTCAAATTTTAAATTTCTTAAATAGTCAGGAATAAGATAAGATCAACATAATTGTTATTGAAAATTCAAAGGTTTTTCTTTTCTTTTTAATATGCTCAATGCCCACGTTTATGGATTGTTAGAAATATAGTTGCAGGAGTGGAGACTACGTCCAATAATATACTTGCAGTGCCAGTGCATACTCAGTTGTATGCCAACGAGTTTAGCGGAATTCAAGCTAACACCTAATCAGCTCTAAAGCACTTTAACTACTCTAAAATGGATATTGTGTGTTATCTCTGTCAGAATTGTGAAACTTATTTCGATGGGTTAACTTGTTAGAATAGGTTAACTTATTTATAGATGTACTATGGTGGTATCTATATTGTATCTATTAGACTTTTCTAAGAATGATAGTTAGAAAAGGTTTTATCAGAGAATTAGAGAGATATAGGGTGTAAGACACTATGTAAAGCGGATGTAGGATGTATGCCTTGAGCATAAGAAGAGAGCCCAATCCTTGAAACTAGTCCATTAGGTGGGAGAGCCTAAAGGCTTAAAGTACCACTTGGGACTCTTACCAACATATTATCAGCATATTCTGTCACTGTCATTCTTACATTCCTTAATCAAACTCCACTCATTCACCTAGAGTCCTTTCCCAGTTTATCACCTTGATTTTTGTGTAAAACTTCCTTAGTTATATTCTAATTATTGACACGTGAATTATAGTTTCCCTGTCACTACAGATAATTTGTGCTTTTTCTGCTTTCTTTTTAAGATAATAAATTGGATGTTCTGGGGTTATAGATTCGTTTTTATATACACAAGGTTAGTCTTTATGAAGTACAAACTGCGAATGAGTTTTGTAGAAACGCAACTGCAAAATTGTTGAATCGTTTCACTACATTGTTTGTACGTCTTCTGAAAAGCTAGCCTTCACCTGTCTTTGCTGTATGAGGTTTCAAACCAATGTAACTAATTCAATTTATTGTTGTATATTTCCAGAAATTTTAGTATAGCTTCATTTCACTTTGCCTTGTCATAGAAGGAATTTTGTTTTCAATTTTCAGTGGACTTTTTTCTCTGGTTAATTCCTCTATATGATTTGTCTTATACCAGAGAGGAAGTATTTGGACCTGTTGCACCCCTTTTGAGATTCAAAACTGAAGAGGATGCTATCAGAATTGCTAACGACACCAACGCAGGTAGTTCTTGTTTACTATATTTTCTAGCTTGATTCTTGTTTACTAGTTTGGTTTAACGTTGTCAAATGTTTTTGACCATGAAACCGCATATACATATGAAGGTCTGGGTTCATACGTATTTACAAACAGTATCCAACGATCATGGCGTGTAGCTGAGGCTCTAGAATATGGACTTGTTGGTATTAATGAAGGAGTAATTTCAACTGAGGTGCGTTCCATTCCTTATTCAACGAGATTAAGTTGCAATGTTGTTTTTGCTTATGGGTTTATCCATGCATTGATGTAGGTGGCTCCTTTCGGTGGTTTTAAACAATCCGGGCTCGGAAGAGAAGGCTCCAAATATGGAATGGATGAATATTTAGAGGTACGGAAAAATTTTCAGCTCTGTAATTTTACTATACAAACAAAATTCCTTCAAAGTCCATGCTGATTATACTCCTGCAACTTTTCTCTTTCAAGGTTTGTAACACTCAGTTTGGTTGTGGTTTAAAGTAGGCTTTTTCTTCCTGCACTTCCACAATGTCATTGCTCAACCCCCTAAGTTAAAATGACCAGTTTACCCTTTGTAAAAGTAACTCCCAGATTTACCTCTGGAAATTTCTCCAATATGATTTCTGGACTAAGATTTCTAGAATGGGATTTCCATAACACATGAAATACATTATGGAATATGCTTTGCGGAACATGATTTATGTTTAACTTTAGAAAACTGGCTTGCTCATAAGCCTAGAGCTTGATCTAAGTCCATTTGGGTCACAGGCTATGCCAAAAATAGTTTTGATTCAATTTAGATAACTTTTTTGGCCTAACATTTTTGGGTCATAGGCTATGCCAAAAATGAAGTTTGCACACTGGTCGTTTCTTTCTGCACCCAATGTTAGTGTGAGGAAAAGAGAACACATTCGTATTCTAGCAGAAATATACATGAACGTATAACACACATTATCAGCTCGATGCTACTACTTGTTTTTAAACTGTCTAGAATATAAAGTTTCGTATGTTAAAATTTAATTTAATTTTGCTAATAACCCTGTTCAGAGGTGTCATTGTGTTATATATAGTTAGTGTATGTATTATTCCAAACGTGTACACGCCTTCTCTTTTGGTGTTCTAATGCTTCATCTCATGCTCTACTTTGAAATTTTACATTATTACGTGTGATTTTATTGATGTTTATCCCTATTTTACTTTTCCAGATAAAATATGTGTGCTTGGGAAACATGAACAAAGAATGAAGTATGACGGTGCCAAGTTAAAAGAGAGGACTTGAAGCATATGCATAGATCTGCGTGCTTGTTGTACACAAATAAAAACAGACTTTGTTCTGTTCCTTTTTCTGTTTCTGTTTTTCATTTCTTTCTTTGAGATCTTATTCAATATTGAAAATTGCTCTGTATAAGATACGAGGTTAAAAAAACAATGCAAAAATAGCCTTTTGACCCTTCTGCGGTAACGGTTTTTTTCTCTGGGTTTTTGCGGTATCGATCAAGTGATTGCACGTTTACATTAATGTTTAGATAATCTAAAATCTTGATTTTGGATGAACATTTATATATTTGGCCTTATATTGAGTAATTGATTTTGAGCTGAAGTAATTTTAGATAATTTTGTGCAGAAGGATAATAAATGTATTATATTTTACTATTTACTAATTAGCTTTAAAAACAAAGCGTCTGAATATAAAATTATTTTATTTCAAAACCAGTTTTACACAGAATTCATTTTCTAATAAAGAATTTATTTGAAAGAAAAGTTGAAATCAATTGCCCAAACAAGCTTAAAAGTCGATATGTGAGTATTTTGAAATGATTTTCATAAACTTTTGTATTTTAGAATGTACATTTTGAAATTTTATTTATTTATTTTTGAATGTACATTCTGAAATATAATATTTTCATTTTAAATTATGTATTTAGGGTCATGTTCTTTTAAATAAATTTACTGTCTAGAGAAAATAGTAAGCGAAGATTTGAAGATTTGTTCACTTTTTTTTTAATTGATTTATAGATGATGAAACGAGCGGAAATGCACAATTGTTACTTTTTTTCATCTTCTCTCGTGTAAAGAGATTAGCATGTAAAAATTACACTTTTACAAAAAAGACCCGAATTTTAAAGATAAAAAATGTTTTCAAACTAAATATTATTTATATCACAAAAAAATAAAAAAATAACTTTATTTTTTTCATAATAATCATTAATATCTAAATATTTAGATGTTAATTTTTTTTTTCAAAAAGTAAAGACATTATTTAAAAATAAATATTATCTTTTTCAAAATTAATGAATAATAATGTTAAAAAAATTAACTCATCTAAAATTCATTTCATATTTTTAAAAGGGCAATTCAGTCAATTTTATTTTTTATCTATTCAAATTTTCTTTTTATCTATTACTTCCATCCTATGATGCACCGATACTTCAACTTGGGTCACGTATCCGTGTCCAACACGTATTGTATCCGATACTTCAGGATACTTTAATGATACTTATCAGTAAAATATCTAATCTATAAAGTAGTATTATACTACAATAAAATCTTTGAATAATGACCAAATTTTCGTGACAAAAAATAATTAGTCACTATATAGTGACCAAATTGACAACTAAAGTAGTTTCAAAAAATTATAATTGGTCTCAAAATTGATAATTAAAATATTTTCAATTATGAATTGTTTTTAAATTGGTCACTAACATTAGTTACAAGGTTTTGACTATCAAAATAATTAGTCTTTAATTAGAAAATTTGGATTCAGACATTAACAATCATATATTTATTATGTTTGTAGGAATTATTATACACTTTTCAATATTTATATATCACGTATCTATCACGTATTGTATTATATTATTTTGAAAATAAACGTATTGACGTATCAGTATTGACGTATCAGATACACGTATCATATCTGTGCATTATAGCTTCCATCAAATCACTCACAAACTTCACTCTCTAATCTACTCAAAAATCACCTCCAAATCTCTTAAAAAAAACCACATCAATTTCACTCTCTAATTCTTTCAATATCTTCCTCTCCCTCTCTCTCAAATCAATCTATCCAAAAGAACACACCCTAGATCTTTAAATATGAAAGAAAGAATATATTTTAAATTATGAGTTTAAAATCTATATAATCTGAAATACAGCTAGAGTGAAATTATAGAAGTGTGGAAAGAAGTTGACGACAATAAATGTGCTAGGTTGTCATATTTAATCAAATCTTCTAGTTATGAGATGTGCAAGGACATTATCCTTACGGACTGATATTAATATGTGGGGCCTAGTATTGAAGTTTTAATTTTTGTTAAGATATATTTTTACGTATATAATAATATTAGCATATGAAATTTAAGAAACTAAAATTGTTTTATCTAAATAAGATATTTATTTAATTTAAATTTCATGTATTTTTTTTTTAATTATATTAAAAATTCTCTAAACGAAACTCAAATTTAAATTGTCCATCCAAACACTACCTGAAGTTAAAAAAAAAATCTTAAAAATTAAAGAACCTTCACCATTAATTGCTCACTACTCTTACTTTAAGAACATATGATGTCACAAATTAAGGTATGAAGAATGCTATTCTTACTTTAAGAACATATGATCTCACAAAATAAGTTATGAAGAATAAAGGCAAAGTTAAGGATTAGGAGTTTGTCTCTTGATATTATTTCACTACGACTAAACCGTGTACAGCAAATGGATTGAGATGTCATAAATTAAAGAAATTATTTTTTTGATACATGTACATTTTGGTCTAACAAATTATTATAAAGTTGACTTGATGATTATACCCTAAATACATGTTAAAGATGTTGGACTAAAGAACAAAGCATGCCTTAAGAAAAATTGTTTTGGTGATGATGTTTAAAGATTTTGACGTTGAAGATGTATTATGTATTAAAGTTTTTATTGCATGTGTTTGAGAGTCTTATATACTGACAAGAGTTTCACTTTAGCATACAATCAATTTTAAAATTAATTAAGAAAAAATTGAAAGGTTAAAAACATGTAAAAAGGTTTTGAGTTTGTATTAATCGGTTAAGATTTTATATAATTGATTAAAGACAATTTTTCTTCTTACTGAATAATAATAATAATAATAATAATAATAAAATTTCTAAAATAATAGTAATTAATTTTAGAAATAAAAGAAATAGAAATATTAATATTATAAAATTATTTTTATAAATTATATAATATTATATATGAAATACTAACAATTATAATAATAGCACACTATTGCTTTCATGATGTTCATTTGTAGCATGTGACACCATTCTATTATAACATTTTATAACATGAGGTAACAATACCTTAATCACCATAAATGTAGATAAGATATTTATCTATTAAAAGATAAGTTCAATCTAATAAAATATGTAGGTCAAGAAAAATAAGATTGAGAAGTTAGAGTGAGTCCAAGTAACGGAAGAGAGAGAAATAGAGGAAGAAAAGAAAGAGATGGAGAAAGAAAAGCAAGCTAACATCAAGAAAACATTTATTATTTTATCTTTTTATGTTATTATCTATTATTTGTTCATAATTATTCTTATATTTATAGTAAGTGAGATGTTCCTAACTTCAGTCTAATTTATATTTAGCTTCAGTTACATATTGATCGTATTTATTTAATTTATATTTATCTTGAGAGTCACACACTGATTATATTTATATAATTTATATTTAACTCCAGTCACTACAAAAAAAATTGCATTTAACGGGAGTTATTTAGCGAAGGTTAATATAACCTTAGTAATGGATTAACTTAACTGAGATTTTTAAAATCTCTGTTAAATCCCAAAGGTTTAGTGTTAAACCTCTATAAAATAGTGTAGGTTTTCAAAACCTCCGTTAAATTACAAAGGTTTAATTTTAAACCTCTAAAAAATAGTATAGATTTTTAAAACCTCCCTTAAATTACAAAGGTTTAGTGTTAAATCTCTAAAAAGTAGTATAGGTTTTAAAATCTTTGCTAAATTACAAAGATTTAGTTTTAAACCTCTAGAAAATAGTTTAGGTTTCTTTCAAACTCCAAGTTCAAACTCCATAAAATGTATACAATTATTACTTCTAATATTTTTTTTTTGCCAATTTATTTCTATGAAAATATATGTAATGTTCCTTAAAAATTATTTATTAAAAAAATACATGTAGATTATTTTCTTTTAAAAAAAGCCTTCCACAATTAATTCACATAAATTTTGTTATATAAAATTATCCTAAAGTAATTATACTTATTATGATTTATTTTTTAATAATTAAATTAAGTGTCGTTATCAAATTAAAGAAAATGTGTTTTATTTTTATGATAATTTTTATTTTAAAAAATATGAAAGTAATTTTATAATAAATAAAATTAATTTGGAGCAAACTAAAGATCCATTTTTCAAATTATAAGACATTCTTCCTCTCACATCTGTCAAACGTCCATCTTTCTTCTTCAACTACTTCACACGACCACGACACAATATTTTTCGCACTTCCTAACAACAATCTTACGCATTTTGCTTTCTCCTTTGCTCTTGGCAACATCATTTTTCTCAGTCTTTCGCTCTTGGCATATAAGTTTGAATTTTAATCTCAGTGGTTCACTCTCTTTTAGGTTTTTGTTTGCACTTTCATTTTCTCTTCTTGCTCTCTCTCTCCCCTCTCGTATGCTTTCTCTGTGATTCACATTATTATTGTGATTTTCACATGTTATGCTTTCTCCGTCACATGTTCATCGCAACAACTTAAATTTGCTTACGATATGCGATTATTGGCTCATCACAAGTTCATTGTTTTTCTCCAGGTAATTTTTTCATAGTTTAAGTAAAATTTTCTCTGTTCCTGAAACTTAAATCTCTAATAAGAGTGAAGACCATTTTCGTCGAGATTCGAAACCTAAATCTATTGTTATTGGCATCACGCTGGAGTTCACCGACGAAGACAGAGGGAGCGACAAGGGAAGCGTGGAGATGTCGTGGTCAAATGCGTCCAAGAAGAGCAAGTCGTTGAAGTTCATTAATAGAATATGAATGCAAAATTAGCAGTGCCCAACAGATGCGGTGAGGAGTTTTTAATATCTAAATACTTCATCTACTGTTGTTCATAATTTAAGAAGCTTCCACAAAAAATAAAAGTAAAGAAGTTCATTAATAGAACAAAAATTCAAGTTTAAGGATCACTTTCATCCATAACTAATGATATAACCTTTCCTCTCTTTTTTTCTCTGTATCAGATTCAATCGTGTGGTTAGTGGTGGTATCTCCTCCAAATTCTTACATGCATTCTGCTACTTACTCCCTCATTTTCTAAAGATGATCGAAAGGTAAATAACATATATTCCAAATCCTTTTTTTTTTATCTGCAATAAATTACTCTTATTGCAAACATATATATCTTCTAAGTGTGTACAATACTTCAGAAGCTATATCTTTCCATAAATTACTCTTACGTTCTTATCTTATTATGATTTTTTTAAACAGTTCTAGTGATACTTTTTTTCTTAAAGGAATGTTGGATTTCTTTCAAGTTAACGAGAGCTTTGGATTATTGGTCCGCAACTTGCTTTTCAGTGTCCCTTCTAATTTATATATCCTACACTAAACTCTTTGCTTCTCTAACTTTATCCTCCAAACGCTTTGCTTCTCTTTTCAGGTCCCTTCTAATTTAAACTCTATGCTTTCACAAAGTTTTTAAATACTTGTCGGTTTTAATCTGAAATAGAGAATGTCACATTTAATTTTCTCAACCACAACTAAACATTTGATTGTGCTATACTAAATTTTCTCAGTATCAACCTTTTCTTTTTTAAATCTTGTGTTCGAACATCCCAATTATTCATATTTAGACTTTATTTTGTTTTTCATTTAGACTAAATAGATAAAAATGCGAAAAATGTACACAAGATAGATTATGATCTACAGAACTAAAACCTACCTACTTATCACATATAGACATAAACCTAATCTGACCTAACATATTATTAACGTTTTTCCCGTTTGCTTACATAAATCATATATACGTTGCTATTCACTCCAATCACTAGATAGGTTAAATTTAGCTTTGTTTGAATTTTATTGATCAGCACTTTGCATTTAATTTATGTTGTTGGTACTCTAATTAATTTAATACAGATTTACATAGTCTACATGGGGGAACATCCGAAGGGCATGGAACGCACAGAGTCACTTCATACTATTACGATTCAAAGTGTCATCACCAGGTCACATATTATCACACAATTCTTGATCCTAGTTTTCATTATTCGCTTCTAAAATAACTTTGATTAAAATTCAAAATGGTATCCATGTAGCAGAGTTGCAGTAGATACTTTGGTGCACAGCTACAAGAGTTTCAATGGATTTGTGGCAAGGCTGACCAAAGAAGAATAAAAAGGAATGAAATGTAGTTTTAATATGATTGTGAATCTATAACTATATAGATGTATACCTTTTGTGAAAATTTGGAATGTTTGGCAGGAATGGACGGGGTGGTTTCTATTATTCCAAACAGAATCCACAGTATCCAAACATCAAGGTCCTGGGACTTTCTTGGCTTCCCCGAAAATGTCCAAAGAACAAAAGAAGAAAGTAACGTAATCGTTGGAGTACTGGATACTGGAATTTGGCCTAATTCCACTAGCTTCACCGACGGAGGCGTTGGTCCGCCACCACAAAAATGGAAAGGAACATGCCAGAACTTCACTTGCAATAAGTAAGTGATGTTTGTTATAACATGCTACAACACATATAGATAAAAAGCATGTCTGGTTTACTAAAGATGGACCTAATGGAAGCATTATACATTATTCTGTTTACTTGTTATATCTGTAAACACATATAAATAAACTATCAAATACAAAATTCAAAATATTCAGCGTATCAAATAATTAAATTTTGGTGTTGACATTCTTTTAAGCTTACCGTTTCCAGTTAAGGTAGGAACTAAGAATTCTTAGTTTCTTAATGTCAGTTTCTAAGAAACTTTTGATCCAAAGTCACTGGCCCTTGTTCCAGGATCCAAATAGTTGATTATTGTAATTATGTTGTTTTGAATTCTAGGAAGATAAAGTCAAATCTGCTAAAACTGAAATGGGTGCGGTGAGGGAAGGGAATGAGAGATTGAAGAAAGAGTAAAGAAAAAAATCACTAAAGCATAATTCACATTTAAATCCACCTAGAATCTGCAATAAATCACCAATAATGTGAACAAAAACCAAAAGAAAAATATGGCAAATATCATACAATAATCTAAAACAATGAAGGCGAATCAAAATAAAAAATGATCTGTTCCACTTGACAAACTCAGCCTCTTCGCTTTGATCATCATGGGAAGTAGATGAATCAACCACACCCTTGTTTGGAACATCTTTGTGAAGGATGTCAAAGAAACGGAGTTGAAGGGAGTGGTATTTAGCCATTCTCTATTATAGCTTTAAATGGAACACATTTCAAGCTGCTTGGTAATTTAACACTATGTTTTAATTTTGTCAATTTTGTATCCATAGTGTGGCTATACAGCCAGATTAAATTTGCATCCAATGTCATGTAACCCAACCCTTTCCCTCTGCTACAAGAATTAAAGAAAACTGTTTGTGTTGATTTACTTTGTGTGTCTGCACATTAAAAGGCATCTATGTATTTAAGTTGGTGGCTGAGTTATTTGTAATTTCCATGCCAATTTTCAGCCTACTGATCCCAACATGAAAAGTTCTCAAGTCTTGACCAAGTTCCTTCCATTAATGATTGGTTACTTTGCTCTCTCAATTCCTTCTGGTCTTAGCCTTTACTGGTTAGTATAGGTAAAGCTCACAGTTGGTTTTGATTATTTAGCCCATATCTATACTTACCCATTGTTTTTTGTGTTGTGCAGGTTAACAAATAACATATTGAGCATTGGACAACAAGTATGGCATCAAAATTTAGGAGGTTCCAAAAATCCAGTGAGGCAAGTCCTAGATGATATCATAAAAAATGACCGGAGCCAGGTTTAGAAGTCAATATCTAAGCTAAATTCCACAATAGCGGAAGAAGCCAGCCAAAGTGCGAAAACAGCCAGTCAGTCAAGTTCAAGTATAAGTCATTTTATTACACATATAAATATCCTTCTTCTGTTACATAAGTCTGCATGTATATGTGACAATGATGAATTGTGTATCTCGTTTTTTCACAGTGAAAGTGAGCTATATGGGTAAATTCTGTTTTACAGGTACATGAACTATAAAATCAGATGTTATTGTACATATCTGAAGCGTTGTAAGAGTTCAGCATCTAAGAGGCCATAGAGCATATTGTATCTTCTAAAGAGGTATTAAAACCTTGTGCTTTAAGTCTTCTTGCTAGTGAATAATGAAAATTTGATATTTCCCACTCTCATGCTTGATGGAGTTAGATTTAAATTATTGGTTACTCTTAGCAGATGAAATGTGACTGGGGAAAACATTGCAAGTAATTCATTGTCTAAAATTAAATTATTTCTCCTTTAAAAGAATAAAACACAGATTGTTGTATTTTAGTAGTCACGAGACGACATCATGTTTTCTTGTCACAGTGCAACTAGTTTGTTCTAACTTTCTATTCTAGTCAACTAACATACCCCTATTAGCCTACCCTTAATTAGACAAAGCAAAATTTCAGTTATTTATTAGTAATACTTGACAAATAGACTAAGAGCAAATTATTAGTAAGGATTCTTGTGAAATGGAATAGTGATAACCAACCAATTGATGATACCGGAGCATTGTTGAATATGTTTTTAGGTCGTGTTGCAAGAAATGTTAATGCCTTTCCAATCAGCTATCAAAGTTGGAGGAAGATTCCCAATGATTAGAAAGAAGATATTCTTAAGAAAACCATTCAAGTAATTGACCTATAATTTCTTTTATATGTTTTGATTCTTGTTATATGTCAATTGTTGTTAAACTAGTTTTGTAATAATTTTGAAAGCTAAGTTTCTAGTGGAATCTAATGCTCATGTGACATATATATATATATATATATATATATATATATATATATATATATATATATATATATATATATATATATATATATATATATATATATATATTCAAATCACTTAACATAAAATGGAGTGAGTATAGACAACAACTATGGCAACAAAGAGATGATGGAACACGTAATAGAGATGAAATTATTACAATGTGTCCAGAAGGAATGAATAAAGACCAATGAGCTTCTTTTGTTGACTACCGTTTAAATTCAAGGACTAAGGTAATAAAACTATCTTTTCTATTCTTTTAAGTGTTACTTCACTTATTTTTAGTAATTTTCTACATATATGCTTAGGAAATTGCCAAAAAAAATAAGGATAATAGAAAGAAGCAAGCAGTTCCTCACACAAGTGGATCGAAGAGCATTGCACGAAAGAAGGATGAGATGGTAACTTTATTCATCAATCATTTTTGTTATATCATATATGATTCATGATTTTCTTAAGTTTTATAGGAGCAAGAGCTTGGTCGCAAAGTTAGTAGGGGAGAAGTTTGGATAGCAACACATAAACATGCTAATGGGGAATTTGTGAATGATGGAGCAAGAGAGATTGGAGTAAGTATAAGTTTTCTAAAGACAAATACTGAATCAAATTGAATGTTACCTTCATTGATAACATTTTGTATTATTTGTAGGAAAAAATTAAATCATATGAGACAAATACATCTTCCCTTTCACAAGATATATCAATTGAAGATTCACTAGCTCATGTTCTAGGAAGTAAAGAACATTGTGATCATGTCCGAGGAATGGGATTGGGACCTTGCCTTTCTCGCGTGTTTGGATATACTAGGAATTTTCATTTTGGGACATCCTCATCTTGTCCTTCTTATTCAGAATTGCAAAATCAGGTTATTGATTTGGATTGTCATGTGTAGCAATATGATGTTGTTTGCTTTGGATTGTCATGCCAAGGTTGTAAATGTTGTCGTGTTGAATATTATTGGACACTATTAATGTTGTTGTTATGTTGCTTTGGATTGTTTTCTATAAGTAGGAGTAAGAAATGTAGTATATTTTTTGTTGATAGATTGAGTGTTTTATAATGTTTATGTGTTTTTTATGATTTTAACAATAGATTGTGTTCTAATATAGGTCACTGCATTAAAGTCACAATTGGATGAACAAAATAAACGAAATGAAGAACGTGACAAAAGACTTGATGTAATCATGAACTTCTTTTCTCAAAATTATCAAGGTTAATTCCCTCCTGAGTTGACTATGTTCAATCCTACACCGGTAATGTTTAAGACTACATAACTTTTATTTTTCAGAGTTTACATTTGTAATTATGATTCACATTTATATTGTAGGTTTCTAATCAAGGAAGTGTGCCAACTAATACAACAAGTTCTGGACATGAGGAAAATCATATGTGATAGTTGAATAATATAATGTGGAAGTTAATTGAATCATTTTATGTTTTGAGAACCATTGCAGTACTTCATGAGAGTTTTTGCTGACTAATATTGTACTTGAATTTGAATTTGAATTCATATATTTGTTATACTTTGATATACATTTAGTCATCTATAAATAATTTGTCAATTTGATGAGTTTATATCTATTTATGTATAATTTCATTAAATATAGATTAAAAAAATAAAATAAATGTAAATAATTGTGATTGAAAAAATATATATGAATACATAAATGATAAATGAGTAAAAAAATATAATAATAATAATAATTTAAAAATCTATGGTACTTTACGGAGGTTTTGAAACCTATAGTATTTTACGGAGGTTTTGAAGCCTAGGGTATTTTAGGGGTTTTTGAAACCTAAGGTATTTTATGGGGTTTCTGAAACCTATGTTATTTTATGGAGATTCTAAAACCCATAGTATTTTATAGAGGTTTCAAAATCCACGATATTTTATGGAGGTTTCAAAATTCATAGTAATTAACCGGGGTTTTAAACCCACAAAACTTAACTGAGGTTTTAAAACCTATGTTAAATACAAGAGGATAAAAAACCTCCGTTATTGATTGGTGCTTCCTGGGGTTCGTAAAAACCTCGGCTAACACATTCTCCAGGGATGGTTTAGCGGGAGAAATCGAAACCCCGGGTAAAGAACTTAGTAGAGGTTTGAACCCTGGGTAATGTAAAAATAAACCTCCGCTAAAAATATTTTTTCTTGTAGTGAGTCACGCATTAATCATATTTATTTAATTTATATTTAACTTCACGTACTGATCATATTTATTTAATTTATATTTAACTTCAGTCATGCACTGTTTATTTAATTATATTTATGTCCAATTACACACTGTTATTTATTTAATAATTATATTGTTTGATTTCAAATATTTATTATTTTATTTGCTTATGGCAATAATAAAGTTTAGGATAAATATATATTGGATTATTGTAGCTGGAGTTATAACCTTCATGATTTAAATGAGTATGTTTTACTCAAGATAAGATATTCTTAGGTTATTCGGTTAGCCATAGTGAAACTCATTTATCTTGACTAGTCACTACAAAATTAATTGAAATCTTTATAAAATATGAAGATAAGTTTGGTGGATTATAAAGAATTTATCTTTCTTTTTTATCTTATTTTAATAAATTGTAATTCTACATGATATTTGTCTCACTTTTTTTGTTTTATTATTTGTGTATGAATAACAAAATTCGGAGATCTCACTTCTCCGTTTTATTGTTTGTATATGAAAAATAAAATTTGAAAATCTCACTTTAATTAGATGGATATGTCAAACATGTCAATTCTTTCACTGCAGATATTGTATCCACTTTCCCAGGAAATATTTGGCAAACAAATGTGGTTAACAACTCGATGACCTTCAAGGAACATGAAGTTCAATCTTCACTTTTGTGACAACTCCATACATACCCATCTTCATACAAGGGACCTAGAGTGGTCACCTTCTTTATGCCACCCATGGTTCATATTAACCCTTCGATTAACTTATTTCCTCTTAACGACCGAAGCCTATTACTATGTATCCGAGTAAGAAGAAAAAATAAATAAATAGCATTCCTTCTCTTACTAATGTTAGAGAAATGTAGAATGTAAAATATATGATGTAAACTATGGAATATAAAAAGTATTGTAAAATATATAAAGTTATTGTACATTGTTTTGTGTAACATTGTAATATATAGACATATATATAATTATGTTCTTAATGTTACACCTATGTTTTATAATAAAATAATAGTGATTACATTAACTATGTTAGCCAAGGATAAATGACATATGTATAAGCTTCTCTTTAATTTTATATTTCCATTTTATCTAAACTCAAGTATAATATAGTTATCTTTTAAATAAAAAAAATTATCATATATTTAAGAAGAGATGTCAGCAATTACAAACTTCACATATGTTTGAAAATGATATGTTACAAACTGTTCATGTGTCACTTGAATAACTTCAATTTTGTTCCATGCACTTACAAGGACATGCAAACTAGTTACAATCATATATATATATATATATATATATATATATATATATATATATATATATATATATATACATTGGAAAGTCATATATGAAGGAAGTTACAACTATCATATGTACTTGAAAGTAACTTTTTATGTGCCTAACCTAATGCTCTTGTAATTATAGATTATTGTAATATCTTTTGCTTCGTGAAATGCTCAATTTGATGAAGATGTTGTGAATGTTGAACATTGCGTTGAGAATTGGTTTATGCCCATTTAGACGTGCCTCGTGTGTGGATTGAACAAGATCATGACTGAGTACTAGTTGGTGGATTTCTCTGTCTTTTTTTTTTTTTACCAATGTTTGAATTTTTTCTTGGAGAATTTTGAGCTTGGATTCGTGTTGTTTTCTAATCGTCTCCAAGTCATTTGTTGTTTTTATTTGTATTATTGCATGACTCTCACTGTTTTAGAGCTGCAAATCACACTTACATTCATCGTATTCCCTTTGATGTGAGATTTAAAGTTGTTGTATTAATGATGTTAATCTCAATTTTATTGAATTTGAAATAGTTTGACTTCATATAGAAACTATGAATATATGTGGCCTAGGGAGCTCTTTACTAAGACCCAATGCGTACTAAATAACATTTTTTGTTGAGATCTTAATTAGGTGGAATCTCTGATCCATGAGTAGAGTTATGGACGACAATGCAAATGATCATATAGCTTTAATTAGCAATAATCAAACGGTTAAACAATTTCTTAAATTAGTTACCAACTAATTGATAGATATTTAAATTATTTTCAAAATACACTGGTATACAAATAAATTTAACACAAAGCTTATCCTCTATTGACTTTCTAGTATTTGTTTTTCAATATATAACGTATAGACATGGGCTACATTCCATCATTTCCATGTTAGTTAAAGGATAATTGACTACAACTTAAATCACCATTTTCACTAAAACTTATGTATGCGTAGAACAACACGATGATAATTTCAAATTACTAAATACGTTGTATAAGAGATCTTATGTTCCCCGTATTTGAATTAATATTTGGTTGTTGTGATTAAAAAACACATATGGATGTTTGTTGTGATTTTAATATTTGGCATTGACATTTTGGGCTAGATATGTTATTGAGATTAAAATACATTTTAAATACTTAACAAGAAACATGTTAAGACATATGTACCTAACTACATATTAATACTTTGGTAGTTGACGTATAGGAAATTAAACTTGAAATTATGATTAAGATCAGGAATGGTTTGATTAAAAATAGTAAATTGTGAGATCATAAATTTTATTTTTTATAAAAACAATATTATAACATAAATAATTAAAATAAAATCATTTTTTTTGTCTGTGTATATCATTATGTGAAGAGATGCATTATGTTTGTCTTAATTGAAATTTATTTTTATTAAAATACATTCATCCAACAAAAGTAGTGAACTAATGTAACAGAAAGCACTCAGAACAAAAAAGTGAACTTTTAATTTCTTTAACTTTTAGCTAGGTTTGAGATTTTAATTAAAACTTCTTTCACATGATAAAGAGAGTAGGTAGTGGGACCAAAAAGAGACATAATAACTAAGTTTTTAGTAGCATTAATTATTAATTGAATTTAGGTTTTATTGTAAATGAACTCCATTCAACTAAAAAGTCGAATCCGTAAAATGAAAAGCACACAAAAAATATTGATTCATATGATTTTGTGATTATATTCGATAATCAGTATGTTTTCACGATCTCATGGTTGTAGAATTTTGAATAAAAAATACTATACAATTTAAACTACACCTGTCTGACACAATGTGCACTTGACAGGTTCAACTATTCAGTTATTGCTTTTTTTGTTTTTTTTTTATAAGATTTCTTTCTTTAGTCAAAAATGTCTGCCAGATAGCTAGCTTTGCAAGGTTTATCTAATAATAAACGTGGAAAATTTTATTATCAGCAATTAGCACTTAAATAGTTCGAAGAAACACACTCATTCACACAAGCCCTTTGAGCAAGTTACCTCTTGAGGATAACATTTATGCAATAAGAAGTTTCGTATGTGAACACATATTTTGAAATAATTGGTACAATACTACAACACGTTAAAAAAAACTTGCACGTTTATGGTTCAATTTTATACTATATATCAAATTGGCCACGAGAGGAATATACCTACTATAATTTCGCTATATATGAGAACCAATCATTTATTATCACACAAACATTGCTCAATCCTCTATCATCCTAGAAAAACTCAACAATGGGGAACTCTTCAAATAAAGCTCTTCCCATCGATACAACTTTTAAGCTTCCTGCAAATCTACCACTTTGGCCACAAGGTGTTTTTCGCTCTCCTTTTTGCTGCAAGATTGTTATTTATTACTTCTGTTGATTGCATACATGTTTCTTATTGGATTTTGAATTGCAACTTTAGGTGGTGGTGATGGTGGTGGATTTGCTACTGGAACTATAACTATAGGAGGTCTTAAGTTGTTTCAAATTTCAACGTTCAACAGGGTTTGGACAACCTTAGAAGGTGGGCCTGGTGATGCAGGAGCAACTTTCTTTGAGCCAGCAGGAATACCAGAAGGGTTCTTCATCTTAGGCCACTACAGCCAACCCAACAACAAGCCTCTTTTTGGATCAGTTCTGGTGGCAAAAGATGAACCATCTTCAGGTAGCAATGAAGCTTTGAAGAAACCAGTTGATTACACACTGGTGTGGAGCAGCAAATCAAAAAAGATCAAACAAGACAAAGATGGATATGTTTGGCTACCAACAGCACCTGATGGCTACAAAGCCTTGGGCCATGTTGTCACCACCACATCTGAGAAGCCTTCACTTGACAAAATCAGGTGTGTGAGGACAGATCTCACAGAGCAGTGTGAGATAAACTCATGGATCTGGGGACCAGACAAGAGCAATGATGGGAAAGGTTTTGGTGTTCATGAAGTAAGGCCAAGCAATAGAGGCATTGAAGCTCCTGGTGTTGTTGTTGGAACCTTTTTTGCACACAATGGTGAAACTCCTTCCTCACTCCCTATTGCTTGTTTGAAGAACCCCAACATGGAATTCTCCTCCATGCCAAACTTAACCCAAATCAAGGCACTACTCCAAGCTTACTCTCCTTTTATGTACTTGCATCCTAAAGAAAAGTTCCAACCTGCTTCTGTTAAGTGGTATTTTAGCAATGGGGCATTGCTTTTCAAGAAAGGGGAAGAGTCAAAACCTGTGGCAATAGACCCAACAGGCTCTAACCTTCCTCAGGGTGGAAGCAATGATGGTGAGTATTGGTTGGACCTTCCTGCAGACAAAGCCAACAAGGAGAGGGTGAAGAAAGGGGATTTCAAGAGTTTCCAAGCCTATGTCAATGCAAAACCCATGTTTGGAGGAACATTCACTGACCTTGCCATGTGGGTTTTCTACCCATTCAATGGTCCTGGAACAGCCAAAGTAGGGCTCATAGATATTCCACTTGGGGTGATAGGAGAACATATTGGGGACTGGGAGCATGTGACACTAAGGGTAAGCAATTTCAATGGAGAACTGAAAAAGGTTTATGTGTCACAACATAGCAGTGGTGAATGGGTTGAGGCCCCTCAGCTTGAGTTCCAAAGTGGAAACAAACCAGTGATTTATTCCTCCTTGAATGGGCATGCCATTTATGCAAAAGAAGGAGTTGTGATGCAAGGCCTTGATGGTGCTGGATTGAAGAATGAGTCTGCAAAGAGTGACAAGGTGGTTGACCTGGGATCAGGGTTTGAAATTGTTGCTGGTGAGTATTTGGGGTCAGCAATTGTAGAACCACCTTGGCTGAACTATTTGAGGCAATGGGGTCCAAAAATTTCCTATGACACTGCAAAGGAGTTAGATAAGTTGGAGAAGGTGTTCCCTGCATTGGATTCTCTTCAAAGGATTTTGCCAAATGAGTTGTTTGGAGAGGAAGGACCCACAGGACCTAAGCTCAAGAGAAATTGGAGTGGTGATGAAGTTTGAGTTGAATGATTGTTGGTGGCATTATTGAGACCATGCAATTGAAAAAGGAGACTTTAATTTGGTTGGTTGGTTATCTATTGTACTGTATTTTAGGGTTCACAAACATGTGTTACGTATTATTGACTGAGAGCAAAGTTTATGCTTGTTTGTATTTGCATGCCAGCTGTTCGGTTCCCACAACATTAAAAGGGGTATGATATTTTTCTTCGGATTAGGTGTATAAGGAGAGACAAAAATGGAAAAAGGTTTTTGTGTGTAGTTGGCTGATGATGAATTAGTGATGGTTGTGAGCAGTGAGGAATTGGAAATTTTAATTTGTGACGATGATAATGCTTATGCATATAAATTTGTTAGGCAATAATGAACTAGTTTTCTTTTTTTTCTTAAGTTAAAACTAATAAATTTTTGTGTGCATCAGGTTGATTTTTTAATTCCCCGAAATAAGAAAAAGGCTCATGTACTCTATTTTTTATTTTTGAAAAAAATAAAAAAGAAATGACGTGTGAATATAAAGAGTTGACTTTAAGTTTGGTTAGAAAATTTCACAACTTTTGACATATAAAAGTAAATTAAATTTGAATTGATTTTATTTTAATCTGTTTTTTTTTTTAAATGTGTTTGGATATCACAATTCAAATTAAGTGAATTTTCATTTTTCTGTTTTGATAAAATATTTTAATTATAACCAAATTCAAAAAACTATTGAAATAACAAATAATTATTAAAAATTAAAATATTAATATTTATAATATTTTATAGTTGATCTTGATTGGTATTATATTTTTGTCAAATTTCTTTAAGATTTTTTAATTTCATATTTGATTTTTTTTTTCTCAATTTATGTTAAATGAAATTACTTTGCTAGATCAAATTAGATCCATGTAAGATAGCACCTAATTGGACTCATGTAAGGTCAGACTAAGTTAGCCCTAATCAAAGTCAAGCCAAATCAGCATGAGTTTGAATCAAGTTAAGTTAGTCTAGGCCAAGCTTGAGCTGTAGGCTCGACGATGACTAAGTCGAGTTGGCCCGAACCTAGTCGATCTCAGTTGGAACAACTTCAGATTCATCCAAGTCGAGACTGACCTACGTTTAGTCAAGTTGGACTAGACTCAAATGGGTACTAGTTTGATTAAGGCCAGGTCTGGCCTAGCCTAATCAAGTTGAGTCGTCCATCATCTAGGTTGAACTTAGTCCATTTGAGCCAAGTTAGTTCGAGCCCAAGTTGATCTGAGTATAAGTCAAGCTAAGTCGAGACAAGATCACATTTAGTTGAGTTGGACTAGAACCATGTCAAGTAAAGTTCGGTTGAGTCTAATTCGGGTTGGGTCCAGGTCGAGTTAATTCTGAATGAAATTGAGATAAATTGGGCTAGGTTTCACCAAGTTGAGTTAAGCTCGTGTTGGATCGTAATCATGTCAAACTAAGTTGAGGTGATCTCAAATGAGGTCCAATTGAGTCTACCAGGACCTTATCAAGTCAAATCAATTCAGACCCAAGTCAAATTAATTTGGACCCAAGTCAACCAAGATATAAATTTGAGAATATGAAATTTTTTTAAATATTACTTTATAAATGAAATTCTAAATTATTTAATTTTAAATAATCCAATTACTCTAATAATAATATAAATTTCTTTCAAAATTCATAATCAAACAACATATTTTAACATAAAATATTTCAAATTTTCTAAAATAAATAATTACCTTTTTTAAAATCTCTTATCCGAACAAACTTTGAAGATATTTTCATGGATGTTTTTAAAATCTCTTATCCGAACAAACTTTGAAGATTCATATGCCTTCTTGGAAAGGTCCTTGATGTTCTAGTTGATTTAACGTCTTCCATAAATTGAAGAGACCTTATATATAGTTTCAAGATTTTATTTGGTTAAAATAACTTTTTTCTCCCAATTTTCGTCAAGATTTGTCAAATCAATCATAATTTTGTTTTTGTGCTCAAATAGGTCCCAATTTTCATCAATTTTGTTTAATTTGGTCATTTTTTGCTAACACCATTTAAATTATTAACGCTCATGAACAGTGATTGCCATGTGTCATTTCATTGATTTTTTAAATTTTTAAAATTTTTTAATTCTTTTTAAATTTTTTCCCCAGTTGAGCCATATGTCCTACAAAACAAACACACTTTGTTATCTCTTTTACACCTAACATAACAGAAAAAAAAATGATACTTTCTAAATCAACAAGTGGATGTATTGACAAAAAAAATTCTAACTAAGCCCTTAGTGGGCAACTTATCGCGAAAACGCCCTAACACTTCTACTAATAGTCTATCCTCCGCAGATAGGTCCCTCTTGTTCATCCCTTTATAACGACCAGGATTATTTGTCTAGATGAATTGGAACTTAGTACTCCTATCCTCATTATAGAAGAATGCACGACCCGACTCCTTCACAATAACTTTAAAAAATTCGTCTTTAAAATGCTTGAATGATTGAGTAAAAGCATCCATAATACTTATGCTTGGGCGACTGACCAGAGACAACCAAGTAGCTGGATGTTTTGGACGTGTGTCGTAAAAATATGAGAAACATTGTGGAGAAGGATTCAAGCACAAAGATCGACATAGCACCCTCAACGCTTGTATATACCCCCAACTGTTGGGATGTAGTTAGGGTTAGGATAACCCTAAGTCGTCTCTCAATGAATACGAAATTGATTTCAAATATTTGATTCTTATAAAAATGTAATTAAAACTAGTAACTATAAAAATATGGGGTTTTGATATGCAAAGAATGAATGTCACACAAATAAAAGATTGTAAACACAGTAATAGAAAATAGCTCAATTCCACTACTTTTTCAAAATAGGATTCTTCATCGGTTATCTAGAGGAATCAGAAAGAACATGTTGATCATCGGAAAGTGGTACTGGAGATACTCAGGGAGCATAAGCTGTATGGGAAACTGTCTAAGTGCGAGTTTTTGCTAGAAGAAGTGCAATTTCTCGGACATGTAATCTTAGCCAAAGGCATTGTAGTGGATTCGGCTAAAATAGACATTGTGCTGAAGTGGGAACGACATAAGACCGTGACTGAGGTAAGGAGTTTCTTGGGTCTGGCGAGTTACTACAAAAGGTTTGTGGAAGGATTTTCAAAGAAAGTGAGTCCACTAACACAACTTACCCAAAAAGATCAGTCGTTCTCTTGGACTGATAGGTGTGAAAAATGTTTTGAGAATATGAAGAGGTGTTTGACTACCGCCCCATTACTTATGATTCCAGACACTGCTAAGAAATTTGAGGTGTACTGTGATGCCTCATACCAAAGATTGGGGTGTGTATTGATGCAAGAGAGGATGCTAGTGACTTATGCTTCTCGGCAATTGAAGGTACATGAGAAGAACTATCCGACTCACGATTTTGAGTTAGCATCTATCGTGTTTGCTCTTAAGTCGTGGAGACATTATCTGTACGGCTCCCAGTTTCAGGTATTCAGTGACCATAAAAGCCTGAAGTACTTGTTCGACCAGAAAAAACTTAATATGAGACAAAGAAGATGGATGGAGTATTTGAAGGATTACGACTTCGAGTTGCTCTATCATCCAAGCAAGGCAAATGTTGTAGCTGACGCCTTGAGCAGGAAGAAAGTACACATGTCGTGCATGATGTTGAAATAGTTGGAGTTACTTGAGAAGTTTTGAGACTTGGATCTCAGAATGCAGTCAGGACAAGAATTCATTTAGTGTAGTTTATTAAAGGTCACTGATGAATTCCTGGAAGAAATCAAAGTGGCACAGGAAAGTGACATGGAGTTACAATAGTTTGTGGGGTGGCTGGTACAAAGAAAGGGAAAGATTATCATAAGGGGACGGATGGCATTCTGCGTTTTAAATGTAGAGTGTGCGTACTTGGAGGACTAAGATTTAGGAGGCAGATTCTGAAGGAGAGCCATAAGAGTCATCTTAGCATATATCTAGGTATGACTAAGATGTATAAAGATCTGAAGGAGTCTTTTTGGTGGAATGAAATGAAGACAAATGTGGCTGACTTTGTTGCTCAATGTTTGGTATGCCAAAAGGCCAAAATTGAACATCAAAGACCGGGTGGTACACTACAACCACTTGACGTACCTAGATGGAAGTGGGACAATATTTCGATGGATTTTGTGACACATCTGTCGAGATCGTCGAAGGGTCATGATTCAGTTTGGGTGATAGTAGATAAACTGACAAAGTGTGCACCTTTCCTTCCTATGAATCAGAAGTGGTCGATGGACAAGTTAGCAGAATTATATATGCGAGAAGTGGTGAGGTTACATGGGGTACCTGAGGACATAGTGTCAGACCGAGATCCTAGATTCACCTCATAGTTATGGCAATCATTGCAAGCGGCATTGGGTACACAACTAAGAATGAGCTCAACTTATCACCCTCAAACGGATGGTCAATCTGAGCGGAGTATTCAATCTTTAGAGGATTTATTGCGGTCATGTGTGCTAGACCACTTGGGAAACTAGAATGATGTGTTACCCTTGGTGGAGTTCACATATAATAATAATTACCAGTCTAGTATTAGCATGGCGCCATATAAAGCATTTTATGGAAGGTGTAGAACTCCATTATGCTAGTATCAGGATGGTGAGGCTTTTGTACTTGGCCCTGAGTTCCTGCAACAAACGACTAGTAAAGTCAAATTGATCCAGGATCGGATGCGAGCCACCTATAGTAGGCAGAAGTCTTATGCTTATAAGAGAAGACAACCATTGGAGTTTGATGAAGGAGATCATGTATTTCTCCGAGTTACCCCAACCACGGGTATCAAAAGAGTTCTTAAATCAAGGAAGTTGACTCCGAGATTTATAGGACCTTATCAGATTACACGAAGGATTGGAACAACGGCATATGAAATTGCCTTACCACCTCACCTGGAAAACTTGCATAATGTATTTCATGTATTGTAGTTGAGGAAATGCATTGCAAGCCCAGATCACGTGTTAGAAGTAGATGAAGTGCAAGTACGGGAGGATCTAACCATGTCAGTCAGACCGGTTCGCGTACTGGAAATGGTTTGCGATGAGACGACACAAGAGATGACGTGGGAGATGGAGAATCTCATGAGGAAGTCTTATCCTCACTTGTTCCCTGGTAAGTTCTATTTTCGAGGACGAAAATTCTTTTTAGGTGGGGGGATATAAGACTCGTGGAATTTAATTAATTAAATACTTAATTAATTAATAAATGCGGGTAGTAGAAACCTTAATGACATTAAATGTTAAATGGTATGATGTGGAAAAGTACTAGCTCAAGTGGTTGAGAGTACTTGGTTGTGTGAGAGGACTTGTGGTTGAGCCTGTTGAGAGATAGTATAATCATAGGATTGTAATAATTATCACGAAATATGAGTAGGTTGAGTGGTGGTGTATTGAATTGGCATTGGTATGGTCACAAGTTCAAATCTTGATAGACATGAATTAAACCTTATTTTTTTTGTTAGAATTAGCTTTGGCTTGAAGGTGAAAGGGCTGAGAAAACCCTAGCAGAAAGGGCTTAAAAACCACTAAATAATGGTCCTTGAATAGAAAATAAAACTATCATTATGATTATTTTCGTTTCAGCACTTAAACTCATCATTAAGACACATAGAAAAGGCTAATTTTAGGTGAGAAGAAGGGTTTTTGCAGTGCTGTTATTTGACTTTTGAGAGGAGAACGAAATTAGAGAGTGAGTGGTGAGTTTTGGGTGCACAAGAGGCTGAATTGGGAGAAAGTTTGAGGCAAAGCATTGGTGAGCAAAGGAACATTCATTTTCCCCAATCTTAAGCAAGGATTCCAGGTTAGGGGAAGTTTTCCATGTGTCTGTAAATTAAATGGGTTGTGATTTTTACGTTTTTGCTCTTCTCAATTTGGTTCATGTGTGTTGAGAATTTCGTGTTATGTGTGATGAGATTGAAAATTGGTTTGTGTGATGTTGTCTGCAAAGGCCTTTTATGTCTCATATGATTAGGATGAGGGTTTTGGTAATTGAATGGTTATTGTTGATTAAACCTCGAGTTTTGGTGGTTCATATGGATATAAACCATATTCCTGTGAGTTGCTTATTGATATGGAATGCATGATACTGATTAGGTTATGTTTTGGTATTACTTTGGTTGATTTCATGCGAGAATAGGGGAGAACCTCTACAATTTTCGCTCAAGCGAGTTACTCTTACCTAAGCAAAAATCATAGAAACTCATCATGGGTTTTTGTTCACGAATGTCGCTCAGGCAACCATTTTGGTGTTGAGCGTCACGTTAACTCGCTCAGGCGAGAATGGCTCGCCTAAGCGAGGTCGAGATGAAACATGTCATGTTTTCCTTTTGAATCCTCGTCTAGGCGAGGGATTGTATGTTTGGGCAAATGAGGGTCTCACTCAGACGAGAAGGTCTCGCCTAAGCGAGAGCTCGTGGAGAGCCACTATATCACGCTCGCTCAGGCGAGGGGGTCTAGCTTGAGCGAGACAGATATACTCGCTTGAGCGAAGGTTTCTAGCCTAAGCGAGAACAATGAAATTTCATGTTTTTGTGTACTGTTTGAGCTGATTGTTTTATATTTCCACAATTACGTGAATTTTATGCATGTGTTTTGTGATGTTGGGCTTGAAGGACTAAGTCCATAGAATCTAGGGTGTGCTTGGCTTGAGTAGCGAGCTAGGAGTTTGTGATGGTTGGACCGCATGCGGAACATGAACGACTTAGTTCACCGGAGGTACTCTCATTGGGATGAGTGAGCAAGGGAGTTGACTTCATGCTCAAACTTGAGAATGCTATGAGCGAGGGAGTTCATAGTAGGAATAGCGGGTATGCGGATCCGGGTCCGAGCAAGGAGTTCGGATGACGGGCGAAGGAGTCCGTGAAGTAGGACTATGGGCGAGATAGGCTTGTAGGTTGGACCACGAGCTAGGAGGGTTATGGAAGCACAAAAAGTCTCAAGATTTAGAGTGCATGCTTGAACTCATAATGGTTCTGTGTGTGAGAAATTGGGTATCTATTATAGATAGATAAATATTTATGATGTGGCGAGCAGATGATGTTACAGGTGAGCCAAAAGATGCTTAGGGATGGAGAGTGGGCGCATAGTACATGGGAATTTTATAAAGACTTTTTATTTAATTTTCATGTAATTTAATTACTGCTTTTACTGCCTTGGACTTCTAAATTGTAAAAGTGAATTAGTGGTATTTTGACTATTTATGGCGGTTTATAGTTTTTTTAAAGTGTTAAAATATCCCGTGTTTTATTTGGGAAATGGTTTGATAATAAACAAGATATTTATTTCAATAATTTGTTTGCTTCTATTTAATTTAATTAATATCCTACCGGGATTAGGGATGGCAAAATGGGCCGGGTCCGACGGGCCGGCCCGCTAGCCCGTCAGTAAATACATGGGCCGGGTCCAGAAATTCAGCCCGTCAACCCATGACAGCCCGGCCCGTCAAGCCTGCTGGCCCGTCGGGCCAACCCGCGGGCCAAAACGGGCCGGCCCGCGGGCTGTATCACTTAATAAAAAAAACAGCACGTGCACATTTTTTCAGTATCCCTCCCTCACACACACTCTGCGCCGAGACACCTCACACACTCTGTGATTGCGTCTCTTCTTCTCGACTCTTCTCTGCGCTCACTTCTCCTCCACCCACGGCGTTCTGGTTCTATTTCAACTTCGTAGCGTTCTGGTTCCATTGCAGGGCTGTTTGTGTTGTGATAATTTTCTTGTTTAATAGATCATTGTTGTTGTATTCTTAATTGCAGGAGAATTTCTTTTGGTAATATAAAATTGGGACATTATTCAGTCAACTAAATTTGAAATGAAAAAAATTAAAATCTGATTGGACCACAAATTATACAGATGAGAAAAAACTGGCGGGTCGGCCCGCCAGCCTGTCAGCCCGCCAGCCTGCGGGCCGGGCTCAGAAACACAACCCGTTTTACCATGTCGGGCCAGCCCGGCCCGGCCCGTTTAATACAGGCCAAAAACGGGCCGGGCCAAAACGGGCCGGGCTGTCCCGTTTTGACACCCCTAACCGGGATGTTACAATAATCGAAATAACAAATACATAAATTCATCTAACCTTAGAATCCAATTAAGAAATTATAGTGAATCAACCCTAAAAGTTTAGCCCTCCATGGCTTGGATGGAATACATGATAATATGGTGAAGGAAAGAAAAATAAAAAGAGAGGAAGAATGAGAGATGTGGTCGGTGACGGTATATGCCAAAACCAGAGAGTTGCCAAGTGTCCCTTCTGCTCCCTTAGGCCTCTATATATAGACTTTAATTCGACTTTGAATTTATATGTTCCGTTGCTAAAATCTTTTATCTTTATTTAATTAATTAGTAACTTAATTTTTGTCCAATTTCCAATTCTACTCCCTCTTGTTTAACCATTTTTACAATATTGACCAGAATTTGATCAGAGTTGACTGCTGCTTTGACTAGTTGACTTGTTGACCAGTTTGACTGTCCTATGAGAAGCTGACACGTGGCAGAGTGCACTTTCTCTTTCCAGAATTAGGATTTCCGCTGGTTGGAGGTGTAGATGCAATGACGGTTGCGATTTCTGCGTTACCATCATTGATTGCGGCTGACGGTGGTGCTGCCATGCTTGTTGGTGCAGATGCGGTGGTTGCTGGATCGTGTGCAAACTCACGATGTGTTTTCCGGCGAACAATGGCTTTGCACGCGTGGATCTGTGTGCTGCTGGTTCAATGGATGCTGTGGTGCGAAGAGGCCATGGATGCTTTTCATATTTGCGTTGGTGGAACGTGAGGCGCAAGACAAGATGGTACGCGTCTCTTCTATATCTGGTTGCTGCCACAGGTTCGTGAATCTGCACTGGTTTTGACTCGCGATTTTGGTCACGTTGCTACTGCTGCGTGAATGTGATGGAGATGCTGGTTCTGTGTTGGATGGAGGTGTTGCGGCTGGAGGGACTTGTGCTGGCGTTGCACTTGCGTGGACTGGCGCTGCAAAAGATGGTTCTGGCTTGCCTCATGCGTGGAGCTTCTGCTGTGCGATGCGATTGTAGGTCAGAGGTTCACGGCGTGGCTGCTGTTGCGTGGTGCTCTGTTCTGGTTCGTTCTCGTTGATTCCATGGTGGTTGTTCGAAAAGCTTCGCGAAGAGAAAGGAAGAAGTTGTGTGATGGTTACAGGTGCACAAATGGTGCTAGTATTTCTTGTTCTCCACAATATGTTGTACAGAGGTTCACTGCTACAACTTGTTCCAAGCGTGATTACTTCAGGCGCGAGTGCTTTTGGGTTCTCGCAAGCGCAAATCTGTGAAGATGAAGGTGTTGTTGTTCTGGTTTATGCAGGTGGCGTGGACGACGAAGATCTAGAACAAAGATGGTGGTTGGGGCGCAGATGCGACTGTGAACGGAGATGGTGATTCAATGGCTGAAGATGAAGGTTGAAGATGGTGGCTGTTCTAGTTCAAGTGAGTTGCAAGCGCAGTGGTGTGGAGTTGCTGCAGGTGCGTGAACACTATGGTTGCAGCAGTTTCCATTTCTGGCAAGGTGGACGGCATGGAGGTGGCGGCCGCTAGAGATGGCAAATAAACCTGCCTCGTGGGTATTGTCCGAACGCGTTCCCGTTTTGATGGGGAATCCCTGCATTGATTGGGTATGGGTATGGGTATGGGTATGGGGAATCCCCGACTTTTTCAATTGGGTATGGGGATGGTTATGTGGATGTACATATCCCCGCCATAATACCCGTCCCCGCTATATCTCCGTCATCATTTAAATTATAAAAATATTCACAATTAATTAAGTAACCCTATATATATATTCAATTTTTTATTTCTGCTAGTTATTTGGTTTGTCATGAAACTCATTTAGATCTCCAATATATTTTTCATCTTATCATAACATTTATGTAATTATATTAAAATGATGTATGTCAATTAAATTTTTTTTTATGTCTCATATTTGAATATTTCTATTATTTTTTAATATTTTTATTTATTCTATATTTTCTTTTCACATTAGTATTATTAATACTCTCAATTTAAGTGTTTAATAGCATAAACATTTCATTTACTAGGTAATATAAAATAAATTATTCACTTATTTTTATTAATTTTTGTTTCATTTGAAGAACTTTTTTGTTTCGCTAAAACAATTATTTCTCAACCATTGATTATATATGCTGATATTTGAAAAGTGTTCTTAGATGTCTAAGGTAATTTTTATCTTATCATACCCTTAATTATACATTCTTTTTTTTTGTGCGATTTCTTTCAATAGTTTCTCAAATTGTTTCTAAGACATACATTTGTTAATTTTTTAATATTTTTATTTGTTGTTGATTTTCATCATGTAGAATACTATTTCAGTATAATTTATCTAATTATTTTTTATTTTCTAACTCATTATATCAATTATACTGTAATTTTTCACTATAATTGTATAAATAACTTTTATTTACTACAATATCAAAATTTAATGTAATTGTCATTAATATTTTTTCATCACCATCCAACATATTTTGGAGTTCAAAAGATATAATATCCATGTTAAAATTTTATTATTATGTTTATTATTTGTTATTTACGTCATTTTGATTAAGTGATGTATTATCATTTTTATTAGTGTATAAAAGAAGAGATTCATTAGAATTTAAAAAAATATAAAATATTTTTTAATTTGAATATTGTTTTCCTTTAAATTTGTTTAAAATATTTTTAAATTTTATCAACTAGGTTTCATTAATGTTTGTAGTTTGCAAATTTAATAAATGTTTTAGTTCTCATGAAATTTTATTTGATATTCTAATCTAAATTGTAAACAATTATAATTTATTTCAAAGTATTTGATATCGAAGAAATAATCATCATCCTGTTATTGAATATTTGATAATATTATGTTTCTTTTATCGTAAGATTTTATTATTTTATAAAAATTAATTAAAATTTATATTAAAGTAATAAGTAAACGTGTACGGGTATGTGTACGAGATTATACCCGTTACCCGGCGGGGATGGGGATGGGATAAAACTTTGATACCTGTTGGGTTTGGGTATGGGGATGGGGATGCATTTTTTTTACGGAGATGGGTATGGGATAGCGAAACCCGTCCCCGCCCCGCATCGTTGCCATCCCTAGCGGCTGCCGGCATGGTGATGGTGGGAGAGGAGAAAAATTAGGGTTAGGGTTTCATGTGTGAGATGGAGGAAGATGATGATGTGGCAGTGTATAATTGGTGTAGATGTGTTTGCAAGGATAATGACACGTGTCAGCATATGGTTAGCCTGATTTGAAAGGTGGAGATTGCCACATGGCATAATCTAGTTGACACGGGTTTAAGTGGTAGGAGAGGTGCAACTTAGTAAAAACTGGGGGTACATAAGAGGTTTTTGTGTTCCACTTGCAGGAGGAGTGTGTAAAATAAAACTGGGGGTGCATTTAGCTCCTGAATTATTCTTTTCCAGAATTTCTTAATTTTGGACTTATTTTATAACTTTGAATATTTCAAATCCACACTTGTAATGACCCAAATTAAACTTAAGTTGCATTAACAAACGTTACAATATCCAAAATATTTTATGCAACTAAAATCAATTTCTAATTAAATCAATCCTTAAGCACAAAAATTCTATTAAATCCCTAAATTTAAACATTAAATGACACCAGTGTAGGAAGGGGCTTTGGCAGCGGTTGTTTTTAATATTCTGCACCGATTTCTGGACCGAAGCATATTGGGGCGAGGCCAAAAGAGGATCACTTTTGGCCTCGGTTGTGAACCGAAGCCATAGAGCACCCTTCTGCCTCGGTTCGGAGGCACCCGAGGCCATAGAGCGCTAGCTTTTTGCTTCGGTTCAAGCCTAACCGAAGCCATATGTGCAATTTATTTTTAATTTTTTTTTAAAATTTGATCACCTTTTGGCCTTGATTTTAGTTTGACCTGAGGCCATATGTTGGCTTTTTGCCTCAGTTCTTACAGAACCGAGGCCTAATATGGTGTTTTTTTTAATGCAGTTTCTATTTTGGTGTTACTCCCACATTTAAATCTGCAAATTTTGTTCAGCACCCAGCACAGACCAGAACAAAATATTTTATAACACATCCACAATTCAAATTCATTTAAAAGACAATTACAAATCATTTACAATCCAGATACATGTCCTAATCAATACTATTGTACATTTCAATTATATATTTGGCACATGCTATCCTACCAAACTTTATGGACTTTGCGGGAATTGCGGTAGGACTCTTGAATGTCTACAAAATAATAGATTAAGTTAAGTTAGTATATAAAAAGGAAATATTGCAAAGTATTCGTTTTAATTCAAATATATATTACTGTTTCCCAATTTGTTGTAATACGAGGACACACAATGGTTGTCATCCATTGCATTATATAGTAATCGCACTCATATGAGTCGGTTTGTCTATTACACTACATTATATCAACAACGTTACAATTAATTAAGGAAGAAAATCAAGCAAACAATTATAAAGATATGGATAGAAATATCAAACCTGGAGAGAACACCATATAAGACATTTTGCCATAGCCGTTGATCTCCCTAACAACATGCTATGTGCAACAATTGAACTATGATATAGGGAATAAGTTAGGATATTTTTATATAACATGTCATATTCATAAGATTGATATTGAGGTTCTTACCAATCTATCACTTGTCTAAGATGGTTGGGGGGAGGGCAATGCAAAGAGCAAAACCACACAACAAGGTTCTCCCTTAGGGAAACCACAAGTAATTGGCAATGACGCCTGATAAGAA
The DNA here is from genome assembly GCF_037176805.1 of Vigna unguiculata. NCBI lineage: Eukaryota > Viridiplantae > Streptophyta > Magnoliopsida > Fabales > Fabaceae > Vigna > Vigna unguiculata. The sequence goes on from NC_140792.1 coordinate 10,627,535, forward strand.
AATAAATTAATTCTTATGTATTAAAATGACTGATTATATTCATAAGTTAACAAAAAAAGACTTACCCAACAACATAAGCTACAAAATAAATTTCTTTTCCGCGTTGATAGCATTTGGTCACATATGCTTGGATGTCATCAAACTTGTTGTCTTCATGAGTGAGTAGGGGGTCTATAAACCAATATAGATCATTCAGCCCCATAGTTTCAGTGACACCAGACATATACCTAAACCAAAAATTGATTTGATATAAGTAAATAGATAAATATATCAAATAATTATATTAAATGACTAAAAGACTTACATCATCCATAACTGAATAATGGTAATATTGAGTTCTTCTTGTCCCCGTGCAAGCTCCAAGACATCTTGGGAATGCAAGTAAAGTGGGATGTCAAGATCTCTCCCAAAAAAGTTAGCATCCTAAGGAACCTGCATCGGCTTATTACCTATGATTTCTGCAAGTTGGAGTGTAAGACCCGGGAAAATTAATTAATTAAACAATAAATTAATTAATAAATGCGGGAGGAAGGCGTCTTTATGACATTAATTGCTGTATAATGTGACATGGAAAAGTACTAGCTCAAGTGGTTGAGAGTACTTTGATTGTGTGAGAGGACTTGAGTTCGAGTCCTATGTATGCCAAATATGTGTCGTTGTTTTATGATTTGTTTTTTTTATAATATGTAAGAGTGTGAAATTTGAACTGTAAACTTGTGATGATTGTTTATGTCACCAAAAGTGAATTGGTATAGTGGTTGAGCTTTGGCCTTATGAGTGGAAGGTCACGGGTTCAAACCTTGGTGGGCAAAGAATAAGCTTTATTTTTGCTAACTAATAGTTGTGGTATGAATGTGAAGGGGTAAAGAAAATCCTAGCAGAATGGGGCAGCCAAAGGGGGTTGGGAAATTACCAAATAAGTAACATTGAGGAGGAATTAAAAAGCCCAAACTCGTTTTATTTTTAAAACCAGTCTCAAAGGCACCTATAAAAGCCAAACTTTAGGTAAAAGGAAGGGTTTTGGCATTTGTGGTGAACTGCTAAACTGAGGGACACGAAATTGAGAGTGTGAGCAGAATTTTGGGTGTGCAAGGGCTGAAGCAAGAGGGAGGTTGGAAATCAAGGTGTTTGTCTTCTCAATTTTGAGCACCAATTCCAGGTTAGGGGAGCTGAACCCAAAATTCGTATTGTTGTGTGTATTGTATGTTTTGATGGATTTTTGTGCGGAAATTGGTGATGCTTATGATGGAAATTGGGTGTTGTGAATTTGGTACTGATGTGTTTTGGATTTTGGGCTAAATACATGAAAAAGAGGGGTTATACATGGTATATGCGCGAATGGGGTGGAAAATTGGGTTTTGGGGACTTTCTAGAGTATATACTATGCCAATTTGATGTTGCAAATTGTGTAAATTGATTTGGTATGCTCGAATTCTGTTTGGTATGCTTTGTGGTGCGAATTGGACAAGGTTGGAGTGAGTCGAGTCCGTGATCAGTGAGGGTATCTGCATTTCTCGCTCAGGCGAGCTTGGTTCGCCTAGGCGAGATTGGCAGAGATGCATACACTATTGCCATTCGAGCGTCTCACTCAGGCGAAGAGAATGAGTTTTGAGCGACAAAGACTCTCGCTTAGTCGAGTGAGGTTCGCTTAAGCGAGATAGCGAGGGAGTTGCGTGTGTTGAGCGCGATTTCTCGTCCAGGCGAGGGTTTTGTGGGTTTGAGCGAACTAGGGTCTCGCCCAAGCGAGATGACCTCGCCTAAGCGAGATGTCTTGTTCATGTGTGATGTTTTGCGTATATTTTAGCCTAGGCGAGATGGAAATGGGTTTTTCGGTGAATGGGTGGCTCGCCCAGGCGAGATGATGTGTTTTGGTTGCTGAGTTAAACTCGCTCAGGCGAGGTGGACTAGCCGAAGCGAGATTGAGGGTCTAGCTTGGGCGAGGGGTCCCTAGCCTACGCGAATTTATGCGATTTTCTATGTTTCTATGTGCTTGTGAGTGTGTTTGGTTGTTATACCAAGATTAGATTGTATATGCATGTGTTGTGGTGTGCGGGCTTGAAGGACTAAGTCCATTAGGGGTCTGGGATGTGCTTGGTGGTTGGACACATGATGGGCATGGAACTGGTTGAGTTCCCGTCGGCTACTAATGGGCGAGGAGTCCTTAGTATGGTGATTGCATGTGTCGGGCGCATGATGGGCAAGAAACTGTGATGTTCCCATCGGCTACTATTGGGTGAGGAGTCCATAGTATGGTGATACCGTGCGTGCCAGGGTCCAAGTGTGAGACTTGGATGTTTATACTACAGGCGAGAAGTCTGTAGGGCAGGACTATGAGCGGGATAGACTCATAGGGTTGGACCACAAATGAGTTAGTTTCGTGGGAGCACAGGGAAGTCCCAAGGCCTAGTTCATGCATATGACTCATGAAGGACTATGAGGTCATGGTTTTGGTGATTTGGAAATTATGAAGTTAATTATGTTATTTTGGGTTGGGAAATATATATTTATTCATTTTTTATTTATATATTGTGTATAGCTCACCCTTTCTGTGTGTGTGTGGCGATGATCCGGGAGCAGATGATGTGACATGTGGGCCAGGAGATGCTTAGACTCGGAGCGAGGGCTAGCATGGGATATTTTGTAAATACATATGTATACGTTTACTATTTTGTTTTTGAGAATATTATGTAAACCCAGCAGGAGCCGTTGACTTTTATTCCAGTTTTATGAATCATGGATTCCTGGATTTAAGGATTTTAATTATTTAAGATTTAAATTTCCCGCGTTTTTGGGAAATAGTTTTTATTAAATGCGGCACTTGTTGGATTTCGGATTTTTATTTATTTATTATCAGTAATATTTCTTAGGGATGTTACAATTGGTATCAGAGCAAAAGTTTTGAAAATATTTTGTTAAAAATATTTTGGGCTAGTGGGGAGTGAGTTATCGATGTGTTTAATTGTGAATTGTTGTGTGTTTAATGTGAAGAGGTGTGTGGTTTTGTTGACTAAGTGATTGATTTATAACAGTTGTGATGTGGCGTATCCAGGCTATGGCTGCTAACAGGAGGAGGAGGAGTGGTGGTGCTGATGACATCGCGGAGGCGATCCACCGGATGGTGGATGCGATGCAGCCACCTGTAGCGGCACAGCCTAGGACGGCGACTGCACCAGTTAGGGTGCCAACTATGAAGGATTTCCTACGTCACAAGCCAGCAGAGTTCACTGGCAAGGCCTCCCCTGATGAAGTGGATGCATGGCTTCGCAAGTGCGAGAAGATTTTCAGGGTGATGAACTGTGAGGATGAGCAGAAGTTGCTCTTTGCTACCTATCTGCTGAATGAGGATGCAGAATATTGGTGGTCAGGTATGCAACAACAAATGGAGACTCGGGAGGAGCCGACAACCTGGGCAAACTTCAGGATTCATTTCTTGGAGAAATATTTTCCAGATACTGCTAGACAGGACCGAGAGGCAGAATTCCTTGCACTGCAGCAAGGAGATATGTCAGTACAGGAGTACATCAACAAATTTGAACATCTGGCGAGATACTCCTCACAGAATATGACTGAGGAGTGGAGGTGCTTGACGTTTGAGCGAGGACTCAAACATGAATTGAAGAAGGTGGTGACGCCTCTGATAGAGAGGAGATTCCCGGTCTTGGTGGAACAGGCCAAGAGTGCTGAACATTTAGAGAAGGGCCCTGGTCCTATTGTGAGCCGACATCAGAAGAATGTCGCGGAGGCTAGGCAGATGAAAAAGTCGTATAGCCGACCTCAGACATCTCAGGGTCCCACTTGCTACCAGTGTGGCGGACCCCACCTGAAAAGGAATTGCCCACAACTAGCATGAGGAGTAGGAGGGTTAGACGACCGTCGCAAGTGTTTTATATGCGACAAACCAGGACACTTCGCCAACAACTGCCCAGAAAAGAAGAGTCTTGTCACGAAGAAACCTGCAGCATCGCCAGCAGAGCGGGCTAGGGCAGCGGGCAAAGTCTTTGCTCTGACCACCATAGAGGCTGCACAGTCGGGTAATCTTATCCTTGAACCTTGTATGCTGTGTGGTAATTTAGTGTTGGTGTTGTTTGATTCCGGGGCAACCCATTCTTTTATTTCTAATGTGTGCGTGGGGAGATTGCAATTGGTGACACATGATTTGGGATGTGAGTTGCTTGTCTCAACTCCCTCCTCAGGTCAAGTGGCTACCAGTTCAGTATGCGTTGGGTGTTCTATGGAGGTGGCAGGTCGCAGATTCAATGCGAACTTGGTGTGCTTGCCTTTGGAGGGACTGAACGTAATCTTGGGGATGGACTGGCTGTCTAACAATCACGTCATAATTGATTGTGGATGGCGTAGTTTAGTATTCCCAGAACATGAAGGACTGGAGTTAATCTCGGCTCAGAGGGCGATAAACGAAGCAGAAGCTGGAGCCACCTGCTTTATGATAGTGGCTCATGCAGAAAAGAATAGTACCGTCGAGAAGATCAGTGTGATTCCAGTCGTGGAGGAGTATGTCGACGTATTTCCAGATGAAATACCCGAGTTGCCAATTAGTAGGGATGCGGATTTCTCCATTGATCTCATCCCTGGGGCTGGCCCAGTATCCATGGCGCCTTATAGAATGGCACCCGCAGAGTTGGCAGAGTTGAAGCAAATAGAAGATTTGCATGAGAAGAAGGTCATTCGGCCGAGCGCATCACCTTGGGGAGCACCGGTACTGCTAGTAAAGAAAAAGGATGGCAGTTCGAGGTTGTGTGTTGACTATCGTCAGTTGAATAAGCTGACCATAAAGAATAAGTATCCGCTGCCGAGGATAGATGATCTGTTGGATCAATTGAGGGGAGCCGTAGTGTTCTCTAAGATTGACTTGAGGTCTGGATACCATCAAATCTTAGTGAAACCAGAAATTTTGCAGAAGATGGCGTTTAGGTCACGATACGGCCATTACGAGTATGTAGTGATGCCGTTCGGGGTGACAAATACTCCTGCTATTTTCATGGATTACATGAACAGGATATTCTGACCATACCTTGATCAGTTTGTTGTCGTGTTCATTGACGACATATTGATATACTCGGAGAGTCGGGATGTACATGCAGATCATCTGATAGTGGTGCTAGGAATTCTCAAAGAGCATAAATTGTATGGGAAGCTGTCAAAGTGTGAGTTTTGGTTGGATGAGGTACAGTTCTTGGGTCATGTAATCTCAGCCCAAGGTATATTGGTGGATCCAGCGAAGATTGAAACAGTGGTGAAGTGGGAAAGGCCACAGACGGTTACCGAGGTGAGGAGCTTCTTGGGTCTGGCGGGTTATTACAGGCGGTTTGTGGAGGGTTCTCCAAGCTGGTGAGTCCTTTAACTAAACTCACTAGGAAGGACCAGCCTTTCTCTTAGACTAACGATTGTGAGAATTGTTTTGAGGATATGAAGAAGAGATTGACCACTGCACCAATACTGGCTATTCATGACACCACCAAGACGTTTGAGGTGTACTGTGTTGCTTCCTACCAAGGTCTAGGTTGTGTGTTAATGCAGGAGAAACGGCCTATTGCTTATGCATCTCGTCAGCTAAAGGTGCATGAGAAAAATTATCCTACTCACGACTTAGAATTGGCGGCGGTGGTTTTTGCTCTCAAAACATGGAGGCACTACTTGTATGGGGCACAATTTCAGGTATTCAATGATCACAAGAGCTTGAAATACTTGTTTGATCAGAAGGAATTGAATATGAGACAGAGGCGCTGGATGGAATACCTGAAGGACTACGACTTTGAGCTGTTATACCATCCTGGTAAGGCTAATGTCGTAGCAAACGCTCTAAGCAGGAAGAAATCTCATGTGTCTTCCATGATGATTAAGGAGTTGGAGTTGATCGAGAAGCTACGAGATATGAATCTGGGATTAGATATGGAGACATATCACATACGGTGCAACATGTTGAGGATCACTAATGAGTTTTTAGACGAGGTCCGGGTGGAACAGGGTAAGGATCAGGAGTTGCAGCATATCATTAGTGATTTGGGCACAGAGAAGAGAAAAGACTTCAGGATGGGTAGGGACGGCATCCTGCGATTCAGAGAGAGTGTGTATACCCAACAGTCGGGTACTGAGGAAAATGCTCTTGGATGAAGGGCATAAGAGTCGTCTTAGCATACACCCAGGTATGACTAAGATGTACAAGGATTTGAGGACAACTTTCTAGTGGACTGGTATGAAAACTGATGTGGCAGATTATGTGGCATCTTGTCTAGTGTGTCAGAAAGCGAAGATAGAGCATCAGAGGCCAGGTGGTACATTAGAGCCTCTTGAGATCCCTCAGTGGAAATGGGATAGCATTCCCATGGATTTTGTTACTCACCTACCGAGGTCAGTGAATGGGCATGATTCCATATGGGTAATAGTGGACAGATTAACAAAGTGCGCTCACTTTCTACCTATTAATCAGAAGATGTCCCTGGATAAACTGGTAGAGTTGTACGTTAGGGAGGTAGTCAGATTACATGGTGTGCCTGAGAGTATCATATCGGATAGAGATCCGAGGTTTACATCGAGGTTTTGGCAGTCATTGCAGAACACTTTGGACACTCAGTTGAGAATGAGCTCGGCATACCATCCTTAGACGGATGGCCAGTCTGAGAGAACCATACAGTCTCTAGAGGACTTGTTGAGAACGTGTGTTCTGGATCACCTCGGGACTTGGAGTGATGTGCTACGACTAGTGGAGTTCACTTATAATAACAACTACCATTCTAGCATCGGGATGGCACCATACGAGGCTTTGTATGGCAGGAGGTGTCGAACACCTTTGTGTTGGCAGCAAGATGGGGAAGCGGTGGTACTTGGTCCAGAGTTCTTACAACAGACCACTGAGAAGATAAGGGTAATATGGGAACGGATGCGTGCAACTCAAAGTCGGCATAAATCCTACGCAGATAAGAGGAGGAGGCCACTCGAGTTTGAGGCTGGTGACCACGTATTTCTCAGAGTTACACCTACAGCAGGTATTGGGAGAGCATTGAAGTCAAGGAAGTTGACCCCTCGATTCATCGGTCCATATCAGATTACGAGGCGAATTGGACCGGTGGCGTTTGAGATTGCATTGCCACCTCACTTGGGAAACCTGCACAATGTTTCCCACGTATCACAGCTGAGGAAGTACGTGGCGCATCCTACTCACGTGCTGGAGCAGGATGATGTTCAGGTGCGTGAGAACCTGACTCTTGGGGTTGGATCGGTGAGGATTCTAGATTCTCAAGTCAAACAACTCAGAGGGAAGGAGATTCGGACTATGAAAGTTCTCTGGGATGAGGCAACCCAAAAGATGACTTGGGAGATGGAAGAACTCATGAGGAAGTCTTATCCTTATCTCTTTACTGGTAAGTCTTATTTTCGTGGAAGAAAACTTTAAAAGGTGGGGGTAATGTAAGACCCGAGAAAATTAATTAATTAATTAAAATATGCGGGAGGAAGGCGTCTTTATGACATTAATTGTTGTATAATGTGACGTGGAAAAGTACTAGCTCAAGTGGTTGAGAGTACTTTGATTGTGTGAGAGGACTTGGGTTCGAGTCCTATATATGCCAATTATGTGTCGTTGTTTTATGATTTGTTTTTTTTTATAATATGTAAGAGTGTGGAATTTGAAATGTAAACTTGTGATGATTGTTTATGTCACCAAAAGTGAATTGGTACAGTGGTTGTGCTTTGGCCTTATGAGTGGAAGGTCACGGGTTCAAACCTTGGTGGGCAAAGAATAAGCTTTATTTTTGCTAACTAATAGGTGTGGTATGAATGTGAAAGGGTAAAGAAAAGCCTAGCAGAATGGGGCCCCAAGGGGGCTGGGAAATTACCAAATAAGTAACATTGAGGAGGAATTAAAAAGCCCAAACTCGTTTTATTTTTAAAACTAGTCTAAAAGGCACCTATAAAAGCCAAAATTTAGGTTAAAGGAAGGGTTTTGGCATTTGTGGTGAACTGCTAAAGTGAGGGACACGAAATTGAGAGTGTGAGCAGAATTTTTGGTGTGCAAGGGCTGAAGCAAGAGGGAGGTTGGAAATCAAGGTGTTTGTCTTCTCAATTTTGAGCACAAATTCCAGGTTAGGGGAGCTGAACCCAAAATTCGTATTGTTGTGTGTATTGTATGTTTTGATGGATTTTTGTGCGGAAATTGGTGATGCTTATGATGGAAATTGGGGGTTGTGAATTTGGTACTGATGTGTCTTGGATTTGGGGCTAAATGCATGAAAAAGAGGGGTTATACATGGAATATGCGGGAATGAGGTGGAAAATTGGGTTTTGGGGACTTTCTAGAGTATATACTATGCCAATTTGATGTTGCAAATTGTGTAAATTGATTTGGTATGCTCGAATTCTGTTTGGTATGCTTTATGGTGCGAATTGGACAAGGTTGGAGTGAGTCGAGTGCGTGATCAGTGAGGGTATCTGCATTTCTCGCTCAAGCAAGCTTGGTTCGCCTAGGCGAGATTGGTAGAGACGCATACCCTATTGCCATTCGAGCGTCTCGCTCAAGCGAAGAGAATGAGTTTTGAGCGACATAGACTCTCGCTTAGGCGAGTGAGGTTTGCCTAAGCGAGATAGCGAGGGAGTTGCGCGTGTTGAGCGCGATTTCTCGTCCAGGCGAGGGTTTTATGGGTTTGAGCAAACTTGGGTCTCGCCCAGGTGAGATGGCCTCGCCTAAGCGAGATGTCTTGGTCATGTGTGGTGTTTTGCGTGTATTTTAGCCCAGGCGAGATGGAAATGGGTGTTTGGGCGAACGGGTGGCTCACCCAGGCGAGAGGATCTCGCCTAAGCAAGATGACGTGTTTTGGTTGCTGAGTTAAACTCGCTCAGGCGAGGTGGACTAGCCTAAGCGAGATTGAGGGTCTAGCTTGGGCGAGGAGTCCCTAGCCTAAGCGAGTTTATGCGATTTTCTATGTTTCTATGTGCTTGTGAGTGTGTTTGGTTGTTATACTAGGATAAGATTGTATATGCATGTGTTGTGGTGTGCGGGCTTGAAGGACTAAGTCCATTAGGGGTCTGGGATTTGCTCGGTGGTTGGACACATGATAGGCATGGAACTAGTTGAGTTCCCGTCAGCTACTAATGGGCGAGGAGTCCTTAGTATGGTGATTGCATGTGTCGGGCGCACGATGGGCAAGGAACTGTGATGTTCCAATCGGCTACTATTGGGCGAGGAGTCCATAGTATGGTGATTGCGTGCGTGCCAGGGTCCAAGTGTGAGACTTGGATGTTTATACTACAGGCGAGGAGTCTGTAGGGCAGGACTATGAGCGGGATAGGCTCATAGGGTTGGACCACGAATGAGTTAGTTTCGTGGGAGCACAGGGAAGTCCCAAGGCGTAGTTCATGCATATGACTCATGAAGGACTATGAGGTCATGGTTTGGGTGATTTGGAAATTATGAAGTTAATTATGTTATTTTGGGTTGGGAAATATATATTTATTCATGTTTTATTTATATATTGTGCATAGGTCACCCTTTCTGTGTGTGTGTGGCGATAATCGGATAACTTGTTATCCGGGAGCAGATGATGTGACAGGTGGGCCAGGAGATGCTTAGACTCGAAGCGAGGGCTAGCATGAGATATTTTGTAAATACATATGTATACGTTTACTATTTTGTTTTTGAGAATATTATGTAAACCCGGCAGGAGCCGTTGACTTTTATTCCAGTTTTATGAATCATGGATTCCTGGATTTAAGGATTTTAATTGTTTAAGATTTAAATTTCTCGCATTTTTGGGAAATAGTTTTTATTAAATGTGGCACTTGTTGGATTTCGGATTTTTATTTATTTATTATAAGTAATATTCCTTAGGGATGTTACATGGAGAAATGCACCAAGAGGATCGTCCAAAGAGAGAAGAATCTTCTTTGATTGAGGTTTTTCTTATATTGATGCAATTTCAGTTAAAATGGAATATAATTTAAGTTTGAATATAATAAACATGTAAACTTAAAAATGTAGTGTATTTGTGGGTTTAAGAGTCTGTACCGGGGGGTCAGTAACAACCAAATCTCTAGGCCAGGCGAGGATACACCGGAATGCTTGTGCCACAGTATACACCTCATCTGTTGGCACAGGAACTAAAGCAAACGGCATGAGAACCTCCTCTACCGTGACCTTAACCTCATCCTCTGATAACTCCATGCCATGAAGAACTATGGCTGCCTCAAATACTTTTCTAGGAGCCACTAGTGTCTTCTTTGTACCATCCGAAATATATAGCTGACATGGATGAGTGTCATCCATGTCATCCCCGGGTGGAGCTGAACAACTCCCCTTTCCGCTTCTACCTGTTAGAGTCAACGATTTATTAATGTTATTCAATTACTTTATTAAATATCATTTATTCAATTCATAACTTATAGAAAGCAAATTTACCCGTGGGAGGCACAAATGGGTCTAGTTCTGGCGGATGATCCACTGGCGAACAAATGCCATAATGCTCAAATTGGCGCATAAGTTCTTCTCTCACCTGTGCCGTGATCATTTCCTTCATTCTTTATTCATAATCAGCACCATGACTGCATGAAGACTGACGAGAGGAGGAACCAAAAAATTGGCGTATGCCGACTCCTGATCCAGCACCACGCACACGTCCAGGGTGCTCAGGTCGTCCAATTGCAGCAATAAGTATGTCATGACGACCTTTTAGAATGGATCCTCCTTGGGAGGTATGCTCAACCAATGAATCCTACAATGTAACAAAAAAATTTATAAAAAAAATACAATATAAAACATGAACGAGCTATTTAGATAAGAATTGTATCTTACAATTTTCTCAGAAGTGTAATTGCCCAATGATCGTAAATGGGCTAACTTCCACTTTTGATGACGTGATGGTGGTGAAGGAGGCTCAGTATCTTCACCCTCAGAAGGTAGGGGCCTAGATTTTTTCTTTTCTGTCATTATCTTCTCTTCAAGTTTTCTATACCCACCACGAGATAATATGTACGGGTTTTTATTTTGAGCACTTATGCTTTGAGCCTTTTTTTCTCTTTACCTATAACATATAAAACCCAATTTATGAATTAGTTAAAATTTTGCATAATTATCAATTGTGCTATTGATGATTTCAAATAAACATACCTGCCATCCCTCAGATGTCCGAAGCTCAACAAACTGACGCCATGTGTCTTCATCAATCCAAGTGTATTTCAACAATGAATTTTCATTCTTTTTATGTCCAAAGACATACCTAGACGTCAACTTGGTCTTAAAACCACAAAATTTCTCAGCCATCGATGACAAGCATTTTTGTTTAAGCGTTGCCACATTTGGAATATCAAATGTTAGCTGCAATATAGAAAATGTCATCAACAATATTTATCATATTATCAACAAAATCAAAGTATAACGTTAATAACATTAATATTAGTTACCAATAAATCTTGCCATATCATTTCCCGACCAACTTCAGTGACATGATCAAAAAAAGGCGTAAGGATTGATATTCTCTCTCGTGCCAACATTCCTAAATAGCTTTTGAAGACGTCCCCAGAACGACCACTAGGCTCACCAGTGTCGACGTTAATATCAACATGTGTTTCTGACCTTTAGCTCTTCTAATTAAGAGCTCTCTCAACCTAGTGGCTCCTCTGGTGGGTCTCTTAGTAGGTGCTTCATCCTCTGATGAAGTATAATGTTCAGCCATGTATATGTGAAATGAAAACATAAAAAAACATTAATAAGCAACATAAAATATAATATATAAAACATTATTTAACAAAACACCTAAATTTTAACAAGAACATGAAATTCATACATAAAGTTATTGATTGGTCATATGTATTGTTCCTGCAGAGAACAAACAAGATAAGTTAGGCACAAGCGTCACCTTACCCATGTAGTCCGTTATCTCCTCAGTTGGCCTCTTCCCGGTTGGTACATGTCTGTTTGGACCTAAGAGGGGTTACCTGCAGAAGGGACTCCGAAGCTCAAGTGAGTCAAAACTCTCAAAAGGTAAAATCAGTGATTAATGAATGCGTACCTTTAATTACTGGGGTCCACGTGTATTTATAGAGTATTAATCATGTTTGGTTATGCCATGGGCCGGGTCCTGGCTTGGGCTTTAGTTTGGGCTGTAAGTGGGCATGGGCCCTAGCCTAGGCCCTTAGGACCTATTGAACACTTGGGGGCTTTAATTTTACTAAGTATATTGGAGTAGTCGGCCTAGGCCAACTACTTTCCTTGACGGTTTATGTTATCGGTTCAATCTGGTAAGACTTAGGCCAACCCGGCCTAGGCTGACTACTTGACTGCTTTGACATATATGTATCGTTTATTTATTTGGTTGAGTTTGGCTAGGTGTGGTACACCAGTCCCCCAGCCTTGGCCGATATGGGTTGTCGGTGAAGGGTGATTATGTGTTGGTGTGCTAACGGGATCGGCTGGGTGTGGTACACCAGTCCCCCAGCCTTTAAGTGTGATGAACAGTGTTAAGGCTAAAAGGTGATAACAGTTTGATGGTAGGTGAAGGGGTGTCAGGGGTCAAATCAGGGAGTTTTGGCGCTGTCGTTTTTAATAGTCATGCCTCTTGTAATGATGGTGTCGATTGGTATGAGTTGTTGTTTTGGCGGGAAGGGGTTTTTGCCGTTTGGGATTATGGCCTATAAATAAGGATTTCAAAACAAGCAAGGGTTTACTTGGTTCATTTGCTAGAATTTTGTATTCAAAGATCTTGTGTGCGTTTTCTTGTCCGACTAGTTCCCAATTCCAGCCGACATCTTTCCGGAAACACGAGAAAAGGTATGTCTAGTAGCGATAGCGTGTCATTGTCTACATCTAGTAGTGACAGTATGGAGTTAGGGAGGAGTAAAGGTAGGCAAGTTGATGAAGAGAGTACCAGTTCTAGAGGTATGGTAAGCGGGATCCCTATGGAAATGGTGAGGGAGGTCCGAGAAGATCCCCCTAGAGGAGTTGGCCGAGAGTGACTGGTGTTATGACTTTGGCAAGTGTACCAAGTCGCGCAAGTAGTAACCGGTAAGACCGGGATATCGTTTCCCAAGAGACTCGTGTATACTAAATATTTGCAAAATTAGTGACTAATTTAAACTAACGAATAAATCCATATTTTGAGTTTTAATGTATGAAATTAAACTTTGCATAAATAATTAAAATTGAACTTTGGAAGTTAAAGGCACTTAGTGAATGGAAAAGATTAGAAATGATATGACTTGATATTGCCGGGGTTAGAATTCACCAACTATGCTCTCATGCAACTACAATTTAACATCCTCTTCATTAATATGCTAATGCCAACTCACAATATTACTTAAACCCTAATTCCTTAATAGATTGAACCTAAATTTCCTTATTAAAAGTCAATTCCTTGAACTCTTAATAAGCAAATTTGCTTTATGCACAAAGGTTTTAATGCAACCAATGGGTCAAGCCCCATTCCTTGGTACAAGCTCCATTGAGTTTTCTTATTTCAAATCTAGGTTTCAAAAGATATTTCCACACCCAATGAACCAAAAATCATGCAAGAGATGGCTAAATCAATGCAAGCTTTAAGTGAAGAAATAAGAAGACTAGCAATTAATGAAAGAGTCATATATAAAATCAAAACATTTGCATTTACATAAGAGTTTCGTGGCTACATCTAACCCCAACAAAAATGGGTTTAGCTCTCCATTGCCATGGAGAGCTCAAGCTTAAAAATGGAAGAGATGGAGAGAAAGAGATACAAAGAGGAAGATGGAGCTGTTCCCACAAGCCCTAGCACTCCTCCAAGCTCTCCAAATGTGTTCTTCGTGCCTCCAAAATGCCAAAGATCCGATTCCCTCCGCGAAAACAGAAGAAAAAGGGGTCACTTGACACATCAACGAAAAAGGGCGCCTGGCGGAAGGGTCTCACCGCCAGGCGCAAGCCACCAAACAGGGGGCAAGTCTTGCCGCTACCGCCCGGTGGTGTCCAGTTACCGCTAGGCGGTTCGTAACAGAGGCGCCTGTCTGGCGCTTGGTTGGCGCTTGATTGGCGGTCTGTTCCGCCTGGCGCTTGCTTCGTGTCGCCAGGCGCTTCCTGTTGACATTTTCCTTCTTCTCCTTGCTATTTCGAGTCACTCATTAATCTGGATTTTTGGACAAAGCTTCCCATCTACAAAAAGGACACAAAAAATGGGGATTAGTGGTATATTTAGATAAATGTAACCCAAAATGTATTTATTTACAAAAGTAAGGTAAAATTGAGGATTAAGTAGGTTAAAAGCTCTGGAAGAGATGATTTTGCTAATGAAATATAGCTTGGATAATGGTAAAAATTAACATTATCAACTGGCTGGCCAAAGGCGGTTATGGGTGGGTGGCTGCCGATGTCCGTAATCAATCATCTTTATTCCGGTGGTCTCGCTTGTTAAACTCTTGGCTGAATTGTACTCCTGTCATCGCAAAGGGTGTAAGCGAGGATATCGTTTCCCTGGAGAGGGTTAGCGCTATTGACCGTGTGTGTCACGGGCAGGAGGGGGCCACGGAGAAGTTCTTCTACATGTACATGTGTCACTTTTCTCAGCTACATGTGCGGCTGCCGTTAGATGATTTTACTATGGGTGTGTTGCGCGTGCTGAACCTAGCACCTACACAGTTACACACGAACAGTTGGGCTTACTTGCAAGCCTTCCGCATTTTGTGCCAATCTCTATACTTGGAGCCTTCACCTTACGCTTTCCTGTACTTCTATGATACTAGACCCCGCCAGCCGACTACTTGGCTGTCTCTGATAAGTCGTCCTAGCATCAGCAGACTGGACGCATTTTCCCAGTTTTGCAAGCACTTTAAGGACGAATACTTCAAAGTTGTGGTGAAGGAAGAAGGAAAGCCCTATTTCTTGAACGTAGATGGGAGTACAAAATTCCCATTTAGTTGGACGGGTACCCCTTCTCGGTACAAGGATATGGGGACCGACGAGTTGTCGGTAGGGGATAAGGAGGTGGTGGAGACCTTGATGAAGTTTGCTGATAAGTTGCCCACTAAGGGCTTAGTTAGAGTTTATAATTCGGTGGATCCGATTATAGATATTGAAGGTATCTGTTTGTTACTTAAACTGTGTTAATGATTCTAAGTTGTTTTAAACGGGGTTTAATATGTTATTGTAGGGCACATGGCGCAATCAGGGAAGAAGAATTTAGCGCTCTTTCAGTCGTTGAGGAAGGAGATGGTCGCTAAGGCTAAGGCAGCTTGGAAGACTAACGTTCCCAACCTGCAAAAGTCTGTGGTGGAAGTACATGTACATGGCGAAACGAAAAGGAAAGCTGAGTTGCTGCCTCTCCCCGGCAAAGGGAAGGATGTGAAGAAAGTGAGGGCGGCCTTACTCGGGGCGGGGTCGGCCAGTGGGGCAGGGTTGGCTAGTGGGGTCAAGGGACCGGAGTCTGGCTTAATTGAGTTGCGGAAAATATCTGTGAGGAAGGATATCACGATTAACCTCCCAAAGACCATTATAAACTCTATTGATGGTATGGAGGCGGATCATATCGTGAGGACAATGATGGAGTTTGGGAGCAAAGCTTTGATATTAAGCCGCTGCGTGAGGTCTTTATATCGGCGGGAGGTGAAGGAGGGAGGTCGGGAAAAGGTAGAAGAGTTGCAGGGGAATGTCGACAAGTTTGAGGAAGAGAGGGCTGCGTGGAAGAAGGAGAGGGAGGGTTGGGAGGAAGAGAGAAAGAGACTGGCAACGTGGAGGGTTCGCTGTTTGGATTCAGAAGGAAAATTGAACAAGAGAATAGGGGAGTTGGAGGAAGACTATAATGAATTAAAAGACAAGTATAAAGGTGTTGTAGGTGAGCTTGACGACCTGAAGAATTATATTATACAAGAGCACATCAACGGCTTTGAGAAGGGACTACTTCAAGCGACCTTTTTCCACCAAGAGGTTGACATCACGAACTCAAAGTTTGATGTGAACAAGGACGTTATTGACGGAAAGCTTGTCAAGGAAGACGAAAGTAGTGCGGATGAGGAGGTGGAGGAGAAGGCGGTTGAAGAGGAGAAGGGAGTAGGTGATGTCGAGGAGCTGGCCCCTGATGCAGCAGAATAGGATCTCGGTTTTTATTGATTTGAAAATATTATTTGAGCCTATGTCTGTAATAGTTGGTACATTACGTTACATTGGTACATTTTTGCACTTATGTTGAATGCGATTAATGTTCTGTATGTTATTGTGTATGATGGAATTTGATGATTTGTGACGTATGTATGGCGCGTTCGATTGTATGTTATGGGTGTTCGACCCGACCGCTTACTTGTGTTAAGGGTGGGGAACTTAAGCGAATTAAACACAAGTTAAGGGTGTTCGACCCAGGCTGCTTACTTGTGGTAAGGGTGGGGAACTTAAGCGAACGTAGCACAAGTTAAGGGTGTTCGACCCAGGTCACTTACTTGTGGTAAGGGTGGGGAACTTAAGCGAATTAAACACAAGTTAAGGGTGTTCGACCTAGGCCGCTTACTTGTGGTAAGGGTGGGGAACTTAAGCGAATTAAACACAAGTTAAAGGTGTTCGACCCAGGCCGCTTACTTGTGATAAGGGTGGGGAACTTAAGCGAATTAAACACAAGTTAAGGGTGTTCGACCCAGGCCGCTTACTTGTGGTAAGGGTGCACTAACACAAAAAAGCCTTTTAACGTCCGATATTTTCGACCTTTGACGTCTGCCCAAACACCGACGTCGTATCCGGTGACGTCAAAATAACGTCGGAAAAATAGCAGACGTCACTTGACGTCGGTCTTTTAGGAGTCCGACGTTATCCAACATCGGGGCTAGTAACATAGACGTCAATTTTCGCGCTAAAATGAGGGAAAAACCTGAGCAGTTTAACGTCTGTCAGAGCCCGTCAGACGTTAAATAACGTCGACCCTGGTATGGTCAGACGTTAAATAACGTCTGTCAGGGCACACCAGACGTCAAACTGCTCCATTTTTTTTTTTAAATTTGACTGTTTTTACAACATCCATACTTTCAGCACAATTCTGGAGTTACAGTTATATATAATAGAACTTAAGTTTCAACATATATTCTAAACTAATATAAATAACAACAAACTAAAAATTTCAACATGAAATTCTTGTACAATAAAGTTTTTGAAAGGAGTTCTAATTCATGTGGTATCAACTCCATCTCTCCAATAGATATGCCACCCATTCCTGTCTTAGTGTGTGGATAATGTCATCTGGCAGAGGTGATAGATTCTTGAATCGCTGAAAAAGTAATACAATTTCATTATGTATGAATATCATTCTTTAAAGTTTGATATGATTTATAATATGCGAAAGATATATATAATTACCTCTATCCATTCATCTTTAACTGCAGCTCGAATGATTGTTCTTATCCAAGACATGACATAATATCCACATTCCCATGAATCTTCTTGCTTGTTACATTGAACATTACAAATAAAATAAACACATCAAAGTCATAAGTTGACATACAGAAATTAATAACTTTAAAATGAATGAGTTCTAACCTTTGGATATATGACTTTAAGTTGTTGGCCTCTAGGCTTACCCACAATTCTAATGAAATTTTGGAAACATAAAACATATGTAAGTTTTTATAACTAAGTAGATACATAAGTTAGGATTGGAAAAAAAAATACTTACTCTTGTAACATGTTTTTAAAAGCTGGTGGAATCTTCCTATGGCATGAACAAAACCATACAACTAGGCATTGTCTTGGAATGATGAGACAAAGTTGCCAATGATACCTACCATCAATCACAAGTACTTAGCCAAAATAATTAATAATACTTCACAAAATATTATTAGCAAAAACACTTACGAATCAATGTATGGTGCAAAGTAGATCTCTCTATTTGACTCAACCATCCATGTTTGCAAATAAAGTTTGATTTGGTCAGGTGAGTTTCCCGAAGGTTGAATTGTTTGAGGTTCAATGAATCCATAGACGGAAGATCGACTTTGGTCCACAATGACTTTGTCCATGTACTTACAAGAAGACAATTAGGTATAATATTAAAAGGTACCAATTCCTTACTTTAAATATGAAATACAATAAAAAAAATCTTACATGCACCATAGTTGTATGACTGAAATATTTAACATCTTGTCTCCTGTAATGATCTCTAGTGCATCATTCAGGTTTATGTACAATGGGACATGACAATGGAGGCCAAATACTCTTAACTCCCACTCTAGCTCTACTGGTCCTCTTTTCAACTTGTGTAATTTCAGAAGCAGCTTTCCTAGAGGATCATCTTCTGCTTCTGCCATTTCATCATCTTCACGTATAACACGTGGACGTCGGACCGGCTGTTTTTCAGGACGAGTGGACTGAAATAAAGATTTAGAAAGGTTTGACGTTAAAAGTTTTATAAATTGTAAGATTGAACTACTAAAAACATGATGTCATAATACCTTTGGTGGGCTAAAGTATGGCATCATCAATGCTTTAGGCCAAGCAATAAATGTGCCTAAAGCTTCCCCAACAAATTGGATTTCTGAAGTTGGCACAGGCACTTGGGCATGGGGATCTCGAACTTCATCAATCATCACACGCGCATGATGGGACAATAGAGGAACACCATGGATAGTCTCCCCACCCTGAAGTTGTCGTCCTATGGCCACTACGCGCGGGGGGTCTTCATCAACCAATAGCTCATACTGACTTGTGTAGTCAGTATGATCTACACCAGAGCATGAACCTTTTGTACTCACACGTTGTCCTGTTGGAGCTTGAGTGGGTAATTACATGTTCTGTTGCTGCATGGACTGAAGCTTTTCTTCAAGTGTTCTTTGTATTTGTTGTTGCTGTTGAAGTTGTTCCATAAAACGTTGCTCCATAATTCCCATGCGTTGGTTGAATCTTTCCTCCATTTGTTGCTCCATCTTCCTCAAGGCCTCTTGACTCAACGATTCATTACTTCTTTGTGGAGGACCAAAGTAATCTCGAAGACCAATGGCACCTCCAACACCACGCACACGTCTTGGGTGCTCTGGCCTTCCAATTGTCGTTGTGAGTATATCGTCCCGACCATGGCCAACAAACGAACCCTGAGTCTCTTGCTCAATTAATTCATCCTACACCACAAAAGAAAGTTTAATCAAAAGGAGAAACATATGAACTATGATAGTCAAATAAGGTTTGTACTTACTATTTTTTGAGATATAATTTGAGCTGATTGTGATGTCATTTGCCCATCGGACTTAGTCCGAGCAGCCTTCCACATCTCGTACCTAGGAATTGCATCCACTAGGTCAGGGGACTCAAGTCCCAGAGACTGTGCACGAGACTTTTTCAATTTTTTCTCCAATAATGCATAACCACCTCGAGAGAGTACATGTGGTGTATCATTAAGCCTTTGTCTTTGTTGGGCTGCTGTCCTTTTTTCCTGTCACACATAACATTATTTAATAGTTTGAATACAGAAATGTATGACTAGTGTCATTATAAACAAATTTAACAAACAAACCTGCCAGTCTCCAGACTCTCTACATGCACGAAATTGCATCCACTCCTCCTCCGAGATTTTGTACTTCTCACAAGGAGTGTCATGTTGTCTATCTCCAAAAACATATAAACGTGTGAGTCTTGCCTTGAAGTCCCTCCATCTGGTGGCTATGTGAGATAAGACTTTCTTTCTAATTCGCTCAGTGTTCGGAGTAATCTCAAATTTGTGCTGTTTAAAACATAAAATATGTTATGTTAACAGTAACATAAAGAAATACTATAGTTGGTTTAAGTAAACATACCATAAGATCCTGCCATAGGAGGTTCTTCTCGACCTCCACGACGTCATCCCAACATGCATATGCAATAGAAACTTTCGTTTTGGCCAACATTCCTATGTAGCTACGGTACTTTTTTTCCCAAGGGCCACTGGGTTCACCCGATCGAGGATCAATGTGGACCGGCATCCTCTCTCGTCGGTTTGTAACATCCGGCAACCGAGTCACAGATCTACCAGGTCCCTCCTGGTCTGATCCGGAGCTTGTCATACCTGAAACATATCATTAGGAAATGTTAACAATGAAAATATACTCAATTAACCTCTATTATATTAAAACAGGAAGAAAAATAAAAAATTGTAAATGTGATAATATTATTAAATAAACACCTATCAAGAAATTGTGTTCTCCCATATGCCTTCATTGTGATCACTTCGAATAGCATGGATGTCATCAGTTACATCATCAACTTTGTCTTGAATGGTTCTTGATGAGAAAGATGTTGTCTCAAGTATGTCTAGACAATCTTCATCATCATTTACGTGCATGTTTCTTCCTTCTAATACAACTGACAATTTCTGATTGGCTGGATCAATGACATAAAAAATTTGTCTTGCTTGACTAGCCATAATAAATGGTTCATTTGTATCACTCATCTTGTTAAGATCCACCAAAGTAAAGCCAAAGTCATTTGTGCTAACACCCGAATTACTATCAACCCATTTACACTTGAAAACTGGCACTCTAAAAGTCACATAATCAACTTCCCATATTTCGTGTATTATTCCAAAATAACTCATGGATGCTGTAATTGGATTCTTGTCCTTAGAACTGGCAAAATGTACAGATTCAGCTTGAAGTGTAACCCCACTATTTTGAACTCTACTTTTGTCATCTTCCATCTTTGAATAGAAACAATGATTGTTTATGTAGTACCCGCCATATGTAATGACATCATTGTTCGGTCCACGAGCTAGCCTCAATAGAGTTTCAGAAACATTTGGAGTCGCGTAAACCTTTTTCTTAAACCATGATAAGAATGTTTTGTTATGTTCATTAAGTGCCCATTTTTCACTCATTCGTGGATGTGCTGATTTCGTTTCATCAATGTGTTGCGTTATGTAAGGAATGACCTCTACAGTGTTGTTTAAGATGTACAAATGGGCTTGATCAACTAATTTTCTACTAACACTTTGAATCTTCACTCCACGCACACCCTTACCTTCACATTTACCTTCATGTCTAGTCTTAGGAACTCCAATTGGTTCACAACTTGGCATATAACTTGAGCAGAATTCAATGGCTTCTTCTGCAATGTACCGCTCTATAATAGAAGCTTCTGGTCGATACTAATTCTTGACATATCCCTTTAAGATCTTCATGTATCTTTCCACTGGGTACATCCATCTCAAGAAAACTGGCCCACATAATCGAATTTCCCTCACAAGATGAACTATCAAATGAACCATGATATCAAAAAATGAAGGTGGAAAATACATTTCCAATTGACACAATAGTCTAATGGCCTCATTTTCCAAATCGTCTAACACTCGAGGGTCAATAACTTTCTTGCATATGGCATACACAAACGTGTTAGAATACCTCTGACAGAAGTAGGTAAGATGGCTCGAAAAGCTACTGGTAAAAGTTGTTGCATCAACACATGACAATCGTGAGACTTTAAACCGACTAACTTTAAATCTTGCATAGAAACAAGGCTACTAATATTTGAAGAGTAACCTTGGGGAACCTTCACACTTCTTAAACACTCACAAAAAATTTGCTTCTCTTTTCTAGAAAGAGTGTGACAAGCTGGAGGCAGGTAGGTTCGTCTTCCAATTGATTGTGCATGTAACTCAGAACGGATGCCCATTTCAGCCAAATCTTGTCGTGCTTTAACTCCATCTTTAGTCTTTCCTTTTACATTTAGTAAAGTCCCGATGACGCTATCACATACATTTTTTTCAACGTGCATCACATCTATACAATGTCGTACATCAAGTTTACACCAATATGGAAGATTAAAGAAGATTGATCGTTTCTTCCAAATGCTTTTTTCCGTGGTCTTTTTCTTTGGATGTTTCCCAAACACAATGTCAATGTTTTCCACTTGGTTGTATATTTCTTCACCATTGCGGGGTCTCGCTACAACTTCATCCTCAGGACTTCCATTAAATGCTTTTTTCATTCTACGATAAGGATGATTTCGAGGAAGAAACTTTCGATGTCTTGTATACACAGTTTTCTGACCGTGCTTCAATTGAATATAACTCGTGTTTTTTTCACAAATGGGACATGCAAAATGACCTTTAACACTGTAACCGCTCAAGTTTCCATATGCTGGAAAATCATTTATGGTGCAAAATAACATTGCACGCAAACAAAACAATTCTTGAGAATATGAATCATACACATCGACACCTTCTTCCCATAATAGTTTCAAATCATCGATCAACGACTTTAGGTACACATCAATGTCATTTCCAGGTTGTCTAGGACCCGATATCATCATAGACAACATCATATATTTCCTCTTCATGCACAACAAAGGAGATAAATTGTAAATCATCAGCAAAACTGGCCATGAACTATGTTTGCTACTTAAGTTCCCATAAGGATTCATACCATCTGTAGCAAGTCCAAGTCTTAAGTTTCTTGGCTCAGCACCAAATTCTGGAAATGTTTCATCAATCTTCTTCCATTGTGGAGAATCAGCTGGGTGTCGAAGAAGATTATCACACTTTCTTCCATCAACGTGCCATTTCAGGTTTTTTGCATCTTCTTTAATGGAAAATAGTCGTTTGAATCTAGGAATTATAGGAAGGTACCACATCACCTTAGCAGGTGGACCATCTTTGTCTTCATCACCACTATTTCCATCAATTTTCTTTTTAAACCACGATAAACCACATGTTGGACACGCCTTCAGTGAAGCAAACTCATCTCTGTATAAAACACAATCATTTGGGCATGCATGTATCTTTTGATATTCCAAACCCATTGGACATAAAACTTTCTTCGCTTCGTAATTACGGATAGGTAACGTGTTATTTTCTGGAAGCATCTCCTTTAACAACTCTAACAATTCTGTGAAACTTGTATCCGTCCATCCATGCCTTGCTTTTAAACTGAATAATTTCAAAGTTGCTGACAGTTGCGTAAAGTTAGTGCATCCTGGGTACAATTGTTCCTCTGAATCGGACTTAAGAGAATCATATAAATGAACTTTTCCAAAATTCTCCTCTCCAACATCACGTACCATATCTTCTAAATGATCATTCATCCAGTCGTCTACATAATTTGTTCCTCGTGACGTTGTAGGCTTGTCTAATACTTCTCCATGCCAAGTCCAAAGTGTATAACTTCTCATTATACCAAAGATGAATAGATGATCACGCATTGTTCCTAAGTCATGGCGTATTTGATTAAGACAACGAACACAAGGACAAAAATATGTCCCGTTACTTGAGATTGCGTGTTCTTGAACATATTCCAAAAACTCAGAAACCCCCTTTTCATACTCTTCACTTATGCGACGCTCATTCATCCAGCTTCGATCCATACTATGTTCGTAAAAAACTCAATCAATCTCAAACTTTTAACTCTCACAAGGTGAGGCCCTACCCATTCGAAAAAATTATTTTTCATAATTTGCTAACACATGTACAAATAAGTCAAACATCATAAATTTCACAAAATTTCGACAGCATTTCGCATTGGTCTCTGAAGTACACGAAATGAAAGTGATTAATCATGATCACAATCAAGTATGCATCCAGAGAACAACACAAATTAGCCTCAATCGAAATTTTATGAAATTTATGCGTAAACCTCAATGTACACATTGTAGCAAATTATGAAAAATAATTTTTTCAAACTGTCCAATCGGACAATTCAAGATTTAATACAAACGATTAAAAATTTAATCATTTGTATTAAATCTCAAACGGGAACTAAGTTTCGCTCACTGTATACTATAAGTATAATAAATTTACATATCTAAAATAACACTGCAACAATAATATTCAAAAATAAAATGCAATGAGAATTATTTAAACATGCATATATCTAATAATAAATATAATTTTATTTACTAATTTTACAAATATTATTATAAAATTTTAAATAAAATAAAAAAATAGGCCAAAAAAATTAACAAAAAAATAGTCCAAGACTAAAACTATAATGACATTTATAAATTAATACAAGTAATTCTATACATACAATGAACAAATATATACATACAATGAAAAACTAACCTCTTCTATTGAAAGACGAACTTTGGGAGGAAGTCTAGGGTCTCCGCACACTGCTGGCCAAATGGGAATGAAAAGCTAGTGGGACGAATCTCAAAACGCTGCAAATGGGGATGAAAACGGAAAATAATCGGTTCAAAACGCGTAAAATCAACCCATAATCAAACCCCAACAAGTTTGATGGCGAAAACCTTTCGAAACTCATCTGGAGGGGGTCGGAAATGGCGTCGCCAGCGGGAACTCTCGCGGAAACGATGAACAGCGCGAGGGTTTCTGCGCTTCGCGCAGAGATAAACTAAAACTTAACGTCGGGGGTGTTATGTCCGACGTTAAGTGACGTCGGGGGTGGGAGGGGCCGACGTAAAGGGACGTTTGGCGCGTGCTAGTCCGACGTCAAGGGACGTCTGTCGAGCTGGGGGCCGACGTCCTTTTTTGAGTGACGTCGGGGTATTTTTTAACAGACGTTAAGTAACGTCTGCCCGCTCCACGTCAGACGTTAAAAATGTCTCGTTATTTACAAAAATGTCATCGCTCATTTTTAACGTTGGGCTTTTTTTAGGCAGACGTTATTAGGGTGATGTTAAAGGCCTTTTTTGTGTTAGTGGTGGGGAACGTACGCGAGCGTAACACAAGTTAAGGGTGTTCAACCCAGGCCGCTTACTTGTGCTAAGGGTGGGGAACTTAAGCGAATTAAACACAAGTTAAGGGTGTTCGACCCAGGCGGCTTACTTGTGGTAAGGGTGGGGAACTTAAACGAATATGAGAGTAAAAACATAGGAAAGTTTTATAGTTGAGAACCCTTTGTTTTATTTATTGAATATGGGGTGCCTCGTTAAAACCTCCCTGGCCAAAACCCTCCTTAGGGAAAAGAGACCGGGTGAAGAAAAAGAGTACACCCAGGGTTACAAGTATTCGGCTTAATGCAGTATACATTTAACTAAAATAGAATTTGAGGTGGGACACATTCCAAGTGTTTAAGGCGATAAGCTCCTCCTCCTGTGCCTTCACGTATGCGGTATGGGCCGTCCTAGTTGGTGGAGAACTTGCCATCCTTCTTTCTTGCACTACTGGCCATTCTCCATGCTAAGTCCATGATTACGAATGATCATGGACATAGGTTTGCATTATACTTTCTGGCAGCTCATCGTTTGGCAGCTAAATTACGTATCTGGGCTTTTTCTGAGTTCAGGTAGGAGGTCGAGATGCGTCGCCATGTTTTGGTGGTTGTGGGTTGGGTCGTATAGTTCTCAACGCAGGGATGGTTCGCCAATTTCAATCGGTATCATGGCGTCTGCACTGTAAACTAGGCTGAATAGGGATTCGTTTGTTGATGATTAAGGGGTGCACTTATAAGCCCATAGCATTTCTACTAACTCTTCGGGCCATCAGCCTTTGGCGCTATCAAATCTCTTGCGCAGTTCCACTAGGATAACTTTATTGGCCGCCTCTTCTTCTCCATTAGTTTGTGGATGTTCTACAGAACTTGTGATGTGTTTGATGCCCAGGCCAATGTAGAACTTGGCTAGCTCCTTATCTATAAATTGTCGTTCATTGTCTGTGATGATGGTATGTGGAACACCATATCTGCATATAATATCTTTCCAAACAAACTACTGAACTTGCTGGGCCGTGATGGTGGTTAGCGGCTTGGCTTCTATCCATTTGGTGAAGTAGTCGACGACTACAATTAGGAATTTCACTTGCCCTTTGTCAGGTGAGAAGGGGCCGAGGATATCCATTCCCCATTTAGCGAATGGCCATGGGGATAATATGTGGTGTAGTTGTTCTTGCTTCTGGTGGATGAGGTTGCCATGTTTCTGGTATGGTTTGCACTTTCTAACATAATCCTGGCAGTCTACTTCTATAGTCGGCCAGAAGTACCCGGCTCTAAGGACTCTTGTAGCCATGGTACGTGCGCCGGAATGGTAGCTGCAAATTCCTTCGTGTAGCTCTTTAATGATATATTGCGCTTGCTCTGCCGTGACACATTTGAGGAGAGGTTGGCCGTATCCGCGCTTGTAAAGGTCATCGCCTATCATGGTATACCTGGCGACCTTAGCCAGCCAAGTTTTGTCTGCATCTTGTGGAGGGTTGCCGGTTTTTAGGTATTGGATATAGGGGGTGATCCAGTTATGGTTTTGGGGAGGGGTGGTGCTGTAAGTTAGGGTGTAGGTTAGGTTTTGGCATGCATTTGTGATGGAGGGTGTAGATAGTGTTTGCTGTAGTAAAGATCGGTGGCGGCTTTTCAATTTGGTGCTGGCTAATTTTGAGAGGATGTCGGCTCTGATGTTGTCGGTTCTTGGGATATATTCGATACAGACTCATTCGAAGGCGTATTGTATGACTACGCGGACTAGGTGGTAATACTGTAGAAGGATGTGGTCTTTAATTTGGAATTCATTGTTTAGGTGCCCTACAGTAAGTTTGAAGTCAGTCTTACATGTTAACGTCTTGACACCAACTTCGCAGGCAAGAGAAAGGTCGGCGAGGATAGCTTTGTATTCGGCCTGGTTGTTTGATGTTTTAAAGGAAAAATGCAGGGATTTTTCGATGAGGATGTCGTTGGGTCCTTCTAACACGATGCCAGCACCGACACCTTTTGGATTTGAGGAACCATCTACATGAAGCGTCCATTGGTCCTTTGTGGGTGTGTGCTGGAGGTCATTGACAAAAATCTGAAAGATATTGGGCTTTAATGGGACCATGGGGTTCGTAGCGAATGTTGAATTCTGACAGCTCGACGGCCCAGGATGACATCCGTTTGGCTAGATCTGGTTTTTGCAATATTTTTTGGATTGGGTAGTCAGTTTTGACGGTGATGCTGTGGTTTTGGAAGTATGGGCGTAGGCGGCGGGCTGCGTGGACTAAGGATAGGGCCAGCTTTTCCACCATTTGATATCTGGTTTCAGGATCTTGCAGCGTTCTGCTAACGAAGTAGACAGGATGTTGCGTGCCTTCTATTTCTTGGACGAGCGCGGCGCTGACGGTGTGGTCGGTGGCTGTGATGTATACGAGGAGGGGTTGGCGAGTGTCCGGCTTGTGGAGGATAGGTGGTGAGGTCAGGGTTGTTTTCAGTTTTTGGAAGATTTTTTCACAATCGTCAGTCCACGTGAACCGGGTGGATTTCTTTAGGAGTTGGACGATGGGTTGGGTTTGTTCGGTCAGTTTGGGTAGGAAGCGGGAAATGGCTGTGAGGCGACCTATGAGGCGTTGGACCTCTTTGATGGTAGTGGGACTGCGCATTGTAACATCCCTAAGGAATATTACTTAAAAATAAATAATAAAAGTATTAAATTATATTAAAAGTCGCATTAATAATAATCCCAACGTGGGAAAATTTAAATTTCTTAAAAAGCGCGTTAGAACTCATAACTTAAACAATAATGTGTTACAAGTTCTCAAAATACGTGTTCATAAATAAAAGCATAAATAATACACGTGAGAAAAAATCCTTGCTCTAATCCCAAAGCTAGCCCTCACTCCGTCGCCTGGACATCCTCAGAACCACCTGTATCAACATCTACTCCCGTGTAACGAATCACACGATCATCGCCATACACAAACAGAAAGGGTGAGCTGAGAAAAATAAAATAACAGGTATATAAAACACAAGATAAATCATATACCCATCTTATTCATCTTACATAGTTCTTGGCCAAGACCTTAACCCCAAGGCTTTGTAGCCTTCAAATCACACAACATGTTAGCCTTGGATTTGGGAATATGATGCTCAGACAAGCCTGCCCGCTCGTGGTCCTGCCTCTACGAACCTCCCCGCTCGTAGTCCTACTCTATGAACCTCCCCGCTCGTAGTCC